>NC_054552.1:29414914-29653012 GCF_017654505.1 Polyodon spathula | reverse complement strand
CCCAATATTTATGAATAGCTGTGCATAAAAAACAAACTTAAAGTCGCAGATAAAGCAATTAAATGGAGATCAATTCGTAATCTTTCGAGATATGCTCTACTGACAAATACACGTTGGTAAACGACTGTAGGGAAGATCGTGTTTCAAAGTGTTTAAAAGCAGCGAGGAGATATGTTTTGCAATATGATTTAGGTCACAACCGATGTCTCTTGTAGTATGCATTTACTTAAACACCACTACACAATTCAAATGGGAACCCAAATTAATTAATTTAGGGTGTTGATTTTACCGAGATTTTTGTGTTCTCGGTTTCTAACCATTAGAACCTAAAATTATAATAGGAGGACGTTGGTTCTCTAACAGAGAAGTCGTCTCATCTAAACTATTTACGCTTTTTTACTTCCCTTAATAACGTCGCCCCCCTATCATCCTCTCGTCGGGTGCCGCAATCCAATCTCCAGTGCAGTTAATCTAGCACTAAAATTCATCACTAAAAATATTTTGAAAGTTTTCTGAATCCAAGATCATTTCATACTAAAACTGCAGTTTCTCGGAATTCTATCTGGTTTTACACTACACACCAAGCATACCACTCATTCAAACTTATTATTGTATGTAATCCCTATAAGTATATTAATCCCTGTAAGTAGAACAATATTAGTGTCATCTAAGTATAAATTCGTTTTTCCCCCTTTTTACTCTCCTTTAGAAGAAATATATATATATTAGATATATATAATATATATATATATATATAGTATCATATATATATATATCTATATATATATTATGTGTGTGTGTATCATAAACAATATCATTATTCTTATATGGGGTGTCGTAATCGAATAGTGAAATGCCTTAGCTTGTTTTTTGTTAAGACAAGTTCTACGTAATTAAATTGATCAAAAAGTTTTACTAAGCTCACTCAGTGGTTAACCGGAGTGGTTTTGTCGCAGTCAGGATCGTTTACTGATGGTACACAGTCTGACACACAATCAGAGAGAGAAGCGAGGAGAGAACCCATTACCAAAACAAATCAATAGCAAATGCACCCATGGCAGTTTTAAAGAGAAAATGAATTTAATCAAACTCCTTTCAACTATACCAGTTACAAAGAGACAGTTCAATATTTTCCATAGACTTCCCTGTCAGGACTAAAAGGCACCACCAGGAGACAGCACTAACACTGATTCACTGTCTTGAAATATGTCTCGATGCACATCCATGCGTAAAGAATTGAGCTCTGAATTGCATACTGAATTGTACAATCTGATTTAAAATGTTGTATTCCCATTAGCTGCTGTAGATGACAAGATAAAAATAGAAAGGGTCATAAAAGTTATTCTTCTAAACTTTTTTTTTTTTTTTACAAAGCTATCCATCCTTGTAGTGTAGTAGTAACATTGTAAATCTCAATAAGGATTATTATTTCTTATTACAAAAAAAAAATGGTGTAAGACCATTTGAATTTGAACCGTTATTAATTATTAATTATTATTATTATTATTATTATTATTATTATTATTATTTATTGTGTGTACAGGTGTAATAAGTCAACTACCGATAAATCATCATTGACACTTTTTGATTATTTTCAATATTATTACATAAGTAGCATGCTATATATGTTGATTTCAATTAAATTGGGAATTGGGGTTGGGAAGTTGCCCAATTCATAGCTAAGACCTCCAGTTTTGAATTCAATTGAAAATTTCTGGATCAAGTATCGAGCAGTTGAAATTGATCTGAAGAGAGTTGCAAAAGATATCTATGTAAGAAGCTCATACATGTTGTAGCAGTTGGTCTAGAACTGTGGTACATCATTTGGGGCTCTTCTAATGCATTCCAATCAGGGGCCAGTGGCAGGATAGTGCTGTAGCCCAAGCTGGTATCACCAGAAAAGAGACTCGGACCAAAAGCTGCAGTTTAAGTGTTGTTGTGCTTGTTTATTAAACCAACAAACAAAACAATTGAACAAATAAAGAAGGCACAGGGGCCAAAATAAAAGGTTAAAACAAAACAGCTACTCCATCCGCCCCGGAAACGGAAGCGAAATGGAGGTTTGTGCTGGTGTCATGTGTATGTATCTACTGAAGTGTTTGGAGTGATTTGTGTTTTAAGTGTTGTTGTTCTTACAATAGGAGGAAATTATCGTACACCTACCAACAAACGTGATTTACTTGGTAGGTAGAATTTTAGTTCCGAGGTCCGGTGTATGGGTGACATCAGATTACCTCTTCCCCTCCTAAAATTGGCCGGATGTACTGGTTGGCAAATATAAATGTGCACCACACACACACAACCACACACACACACACACTTAATGATCGTACACCCCCCTGAAGACTTCGCATTGACACTCTCACTATATTTTTATTTACTATTTCTAACTCCAATCAGACAAAACTCCACTTTTTTTTAAAGACATACTTAGTTCTTAAAAGGTGTTTTACAAAGTGGGGATGTCCCCACAACTGTCGTTTTTTCAGGAGTTACTATCTTTGTGGGGACATTTTCACAAATTTTGTCCCCACATTGATAGTAATACCTGCCCACACACACACTGTTTGCAGCATCATGGCTTCTACCCTGCCACAGTGCCATTTTTCTATCATGCCCACAGTTATTTACTGTAGTGTTTCATCCATGTCTTTGATTGTTTAGTTGAACCTAGGTGTTCAATTGTGTAATTTTAGACTGGACTGTAAGTGCCTTGACCAAACTTCCCCGCTTTCCTTTTTCAGGTGTTGCAAAAAGTGGTGACTCCCTACAGGGTTCAAATAACTGAGTTTGAGTGGACAAGAATGACCCTGATATACGATTATTTTTGTAATTCATGAAATTACCGAAAAAAAAAAAAAAAAAAAAAATCCCTGGCTACTAAAAATCAGAGGATTATCGTATAATTCGATGTTCTTCATTGCAAGGCACGCAGGCCAAAGGTGGCCCCTGGTGGACTTTAGTGCGGCCCCTGAATTGCGGCCCCTGACACTGACAATACACAAATGTGAAAAAGGCGGTGTGGCGGCCCTCACACTGATGTCTTATTGGCGAAAGTGGCCCCCTCTCTGAAAAATAGTGAAGAACCCTGCTGTAATTGATCATTCTCTATGCTAATCCAAGCCTTGCTAGGGTTTTTAATGTCTTCTTTCTAATATTTAAACACATGAGAGATGGGGGAGATGTTGTAAAAAGTAGTACATTTTTAACTTTTTGGATATTATTAGATTTTAATACTCTGCATTGGCTTTGGCACTCTCCCAGAATAGAGATGCAAAATCGGCAGGGACTGTCAGCTCACCACGCAAGAGTGATTGACTTGGCAGTGGGGTTGGATAATGCCTACAGACCTGTTCTCATGACCTATTGTGGGGCACTAGAGTGGTGAGGGGACATTCTAAATTTGGGAGAAAAACTGGGGTAAATAATTGTGTTTTCTAAATTTAAATAAATAAATAAAACCCAAAAAAGTAAACTTTACTCCATCAAAAAAAAATTAATAAATAACCTGTAGAATACTTTTACTCATGACTTGAATTATTATGTAGATCACTTTGCATGACAATTGTATTCCTCTGAAAGGGAGTGTGTGATATGAAATGGTATTGAAGGCAGCAGCACATGAGTCGCAATCAGCAGTAGAATGGAACGGATTGTTCTGATGAGCAGAGTACGCATAGATACTGCAAGGAGTAATCAGTTGAGCTGCAACAATATTTTCAAGTACATTGAAAAATAAAGGGAAGTAATGAAATTGGGTGATGGTTATTTAAAACATCAACCTTCATTCCTTCCTAACAAAAGTGTAATAATCACAGCCCTTGTAAAGTAGATAACTGCACTATTCAAATAATTATAGAGCTATTAAGTGAGTTATACAAGTAACGGTAGCTGACTAAAGAGCTGGATTCAGTTTTATTAATGTGGAATGCGTAAGCCTTGGTAGATATTTTATTCATTATAATTTGAAATGCAGATTGAAATTTTATAAGTAAACATGGAAGGGTCTTCAGCACAGAAAACTGTGGACATTTACAAAATGTACATTCTTACATGTTTTTTACTGACAGTTGTTTTTTCCCCCATAAACTTAAGCCTGTTGTCTTCTTGTTTTAAAATAATGTACTTTGTTGTTCCACTATGTCCCTTAATCCCAGTCTAATACATATATTGCCAGGGCAATTCGGTCAAAAAAATGAATAAAAAAATATCTTTAGTCTTATAGATCAATAGATCGTTAACCTTAAAATCCACATCCTTAACCTTAAAATCAATAGTTTAAATGAATGCTACAGATTCCAAGTTGAGAGATAACATTTCATTTGAAAACTAAAACATAAAAGATACTATAAAATGATTGTCACTTAGTTTTGATGCTCAACAAAATCAATGAAATGCCTGCAGTTCAGTACTGTGGTCATGGTAACCTCAGTTATTCATTTGGAAGCAAGATGCCATATATATGCAGTAAAAATCAATAATTGAAATGGTCTAAAAGGAATGTCAGGTAATTAATTGACACTTATTGAGGCTACTTAGAAAATAGCTATTTTTAAAAGCACAACAATCAATCTTGTTACTTATACCTGTGTCCAGGAAAATTTGTGTTTAATATTTCCAGAACTCCCTCAATTAAATTTAAATCATAAGCAGGGATGCTTTAAACAACCCACAACACCCCATTTTAATATTATATATGAAATATGTCTTGAAATCATTATGAATTTACTGAAGTAGTTATACAAGATCAGTGATAGTTAAACAAGCTATAGCCATCAATTGTTGTCATGACTGGATGGACCAAGATTCTTCATGACTCGCAGACTATTACAATGTTCCATTTCATTTCATTTGGTGGAGGTAGTAATCTTTCTGCTCAATTTGTTTTTGTCCTTTCACTGTGAAATCTACATGTTTTATTCATGTTTATTAAATAAACTAAATTACTACTTAACATTGCTGGTTCAGTGACTTAAAAACAATATAATAAATGCAAATAACTACAATAACATCACAATCACATTGCTAAAAGGAAAACTTTTTTGGTCAGAATGATATTTGAGTTTTACTTCCCTTCAGTGTCCCTCATACATTTCACTAATCACTACAAATGAAGACCACATAGTCATTAATGCCTATTCCGATTTTCTGTTCACAACAATTAGGCAGCTTCTGATATCGTCTGGTCAGACTCAAGTAATCTAATCTAGGTGTTTTTTGTATTCTAGATCGGGTTCATGAATTACCCTTTTTTTGCCAATATCCATTTCTCTCTTATGTGACAATATGTAAAATAGCTGGTCGTGCTGTAAACAAGCTACCTACAGTCAATGATTCAGTCATTAAACTAATCAATCTAAACAAATCAGTTCATATCAGTTTGACAGGAGATAAAGGGACTAACTACTTGACATATAAGATGAGATATTTGTTTATGAATATCTTGTAATTCGGTAAGTCTGTGGGAACATTTGATTTCGTTATTAATTGGCACACATTTATAATTGGAAATCCAATCAGTGAAAATAAAATGCAGCTCATTTGAGACTCCACAGCTCCACCTTTTAACACGCACAATCTTCATTTATCCCAGGTCTGCTCTTGGCTTGATCTGGCTGCTTCAAATTAGTTGGGATCACACTGAGTGTTAGCTGATGCTCAGGACTTAGGCATGAATAAACATAATAACAAACATCAGCGGTGTTATTTAGTTGCTGGGTGGCTGAAAGCATGATAATTATTTTCACAAAGGTTCACATTCAGCACAAAACAGTACAATAATGTTTTCATTTTCATATCTGCATGACTAAAGAGTACAAATTGCTAGTGGTCTGACTAAGACGTCTAGTTGACTGGCAAGGCTGAACAATGTTTATGTTTCAAAACCACGATGCAGTTGGACTAATTGATGCCATTTTGAGAATATCATTACATAGTTTACCCTGTCTATTATGGTAAAAGAGCCTCTTCTCATGAGCACTTTGAGTGGGCAAGAGGACCACAAAGAGAAAATAAACTGTTATACCATATAGTACAGGGTCAACTGTCAACCCGTTACCGTCAGTAAAAAACAAAATTTTTGACCAAATATAACATACCTAAGACTATACCCATAAAACTATTTCCATTAACTGTCACACTACCACAAAATGCATATCATTGCTGATTATGTTAATATTTTGCAGTACATTTCAATATAGTATATATAATATATTAAAGTAATTTACAGCACATTCCCTGTCACTGCTGTAAATTCAAAATTAGAGCTATGATGAGAATGTTGATGACCATGACATATATGCACAGAATAGTATAGAGTAAGAATGACCTTTCTTCATAACAATTACTTAAGTGGTTCCCTAGATACCGCCTATGCAAAAATGTACGTGTGACAAACAGAGGGACAGAATACAGACAGTCACCCTCATATAATCTTACAGTGCTCCCACTTTAGAAGGCAAAATGAGATAACTAACTACTTCAGGGTCTGGATGGAGGTTTAATTGGTTTTAATTAAACAATTTACAACAGACCAGGAGTGGAAAGGCCAACTTTAGCCACCCCTGTTCTACACGTTCACACTACATGTACATGATATTTGTTGGAACTTCTACAACATAAAACTGCTTTTCCCAATCCAATTATAATGCCTGAAACCATGAGAAGGTATTGAAGTGTGGAAGTTCAGAAGCACTGCTCTTGCTAGTAAATATGCTCCAGTTACTATATCTAAAGAAAATGTGCAGATTACATTAAATAATGTGGTAGACTTTATTTGGAAAACAGGTGATATACACAAAGCAGAACACCTATCAGTTACAGAGACATATAGTGAAGACATCATAGGACTTTTTGCAATTGTCCCCAAGATGTCCGACATCCTGTTTCGCCACAACACAGGGTTCGTCCATCTTGGAGATGGCGTAACAGTAAACTTATCAAATGTCCTTCCTGGTCGGGAGAGACTTACAGCTCAGATTCCTTCTCTCTTCATTACATATCCCATCCCTGAGTGTGAGCCAAAGGAACACTTGGCTAACCCTAACATCTTTCCCTGCACGAGGCTTCATTGTGTAAGAGAAGGGTTGCAGCGCCAGTTACCACTGAGTTATCCAGGTGTTCGTGTCCCTCATCATGTCTAATCACTTAAGGGGCTTGGTCCGTGAAGACAGTGAAGGCCAAACACTCCTTTTATTGATAGTTCCTTTTCCTGGTAGCCATTTTCTTGCTCAAATAAATAATAGGGTGTTCTACCCCATCAAAGGGGACCCTGGGGGAGGGTTCTCCTCAGTTCCAGTCTTCCGTACGCCAGACTTCTGAACTTTAACTCAGGTCCACATTGATCTGGGACCCCGACGGTTCACTCTTAATCATGTCAAAGGCCCCCTGACATTCCCCTGTCAACGTAACTAAATTTGGTGCATTTTTCATGGTGAGGTCAATCAGGGCGTTAACTATGGTGGAATACTCTGGGCTAACCCCAGTAGTGCCCTCACCTGAGACTTGGTCTTTGGGATAACCGCCTCTACCAAAGACTGGATTTCAGAAGCGACTGGCTTTACCCGGCCATTACCCATAATATAGCCAAGATATTGGGTCTCACGTTTGCCAAATGCACATTTCCCCAGATTAGCCGTCAGACCTGCTTCTCTCAGAGAATGTGGGGTGGCTGATAATCTAACAATATGATATCCCTAGGTAGAGCTAAAAATCAACACATCATCAATATACGCTGCAGCTTATTTCTGATGGAGATATAGCACCTGGTCCATCAGTCTCTGGAAGGTTGCTGGGGCTCCATGCAGCCCAAAAGGGCATGGTCTGGAAATGGAAGACTATCTGGAGTAAAGAAAGCAGTTTTCTCTTGAGAGCTCTGAGTCAGTGGGATCTGCCAATATCCCTTTGTCAGATCCAGAGTTGAGATAAACTGCACCTTTCCCAGTCTGTCTAGGAGCTTGTCCACCTGAGGCATGGGATGTGCATCAAACTTGGAGATCACATTCACCTTATGAAAATCCAACGAGTGCAGCCGTCTTTCTTGGGCACTAGTACAATAGGGCTGCATCACTTGCTCCAGGAAGGCTGAATAACTCCAAGCTCGAGCATAGTCCCCACTTCCTTGTGAACTGCTACCCGCCGACTTTCCTGGATCTGTTACAGCCTTTCCCGGACCCTGACACCTGGCGGAGAAATAATAGCATGTTTAACCCTTTATGAACGTACTGGTTTGTCTGCTGGCTCTCTAGTCTGAATTCTTGCTCGTTTATTGTATAGTTGTTCTTGGTGATGCTGAGTTTGTTTTAAATATTCTTATGCCAAACGACTGACCAATTCCAGATGGTCTCTCAAGAGTATTAGATACTGCTCCTCCCACCCCTCTCTCACAAGATCCAGGATGACTCAGGGTTGCCTCCCGTACAGCAGCTCGAAAGGGGAGAACCCAGTCGAGCTCTATGACACCTCCCATGTTTCTGTTCTTGATGGACAAAACACCTCAAAATCTGTTTTAGTGTCTGATTAAAACACTCTGCTTCTGATTAAAATCAGTCTGTCTGTGTTTGGTAAACAGAGGTCCTGATGGGCCGTATTTTTTTATAAATTATATACTTCTTTTAAATAATCAGACATGAAGTTGGTTCCTTGATCAGTTAGTATGTCTTTGGGAATCCCTACTCTTGATCACTCCGTGAAAGCTGTGCTCTCAACATCAGGTTTTGGTGTGGTGCTGTACTGGGCTGTGTAGTGCTGTGCTATGATGTGCAGGGGATAGTTTCCTGGGTCCTCTTACTGGCTGTATAGCTGCAGCTCTCCTGTCAACCCTCTGCAATGAAAACAAAACAAACACATCAGTCAGCAACCTATGGTCAATGCTCATGCAGCTGCACCCCTTTTGTGCTACCAAACTCCACCCCCACCTTATCGAATCGCTGCGCAACCCTCAGCTGATCAGAATGGATTTGTTTAGCAGCACTGCAGCCAAGTACTCTCCACAAGATGTCCGACTTCTGGTTTCGCTGCAACACAGAGTTCAGCCATCTCGAAACAGCGTAACCCTAACCTTACCAAACGTACTTCCTGATCGGGAGGCAGACTTACAGCTCTGATTCCTCTCTCCATCACACCTGGGCTGCATGGCTCTGTTACACAAACAGGATTGGTCTTCTGGTAGCATTCAGCTCTGATTGGACTCTTGGATGTCACAACAGTGAATGGTGTGTAATTACAGTATGATGTAGCACTGTGGTTAGTTACCATAACTACCACACCAGCTACTGGTTAATCAAAAAAAGCTGTTGCACAAAACCATATGGTATCAATGATCCAGTATGACAAGCATATTAGAAGTATCAAATTGAGGCCCCAGTTAAATCAAATGTAGCCAAAGATGACGTTGGCTAATTAACTAAACTGGCATTGTATTCCTCTAATTTTAACTTTTATTTTCCATACAATCACAATGGAAAGAAATATTACTGTTTGGTTGGCAGAGAAGGTACATATACAGTAAATGGCAAACATATATAGCAAATTGAGCATGCCTCCGGGAACACTGTCAGCGGCTTAATCACCTGCTGAAGCAGAACCATATCACTCAAAAAAACCTAACTGATAATTCATGGCTTCAAGTATTGCACCTAATGTACATAATGTTCTTTGTTGCTTAATTATTTCATGCTTCTCTGGTGTAACATGTCTTCAGATGCAACATCATTTTTTTTTTTTTTTTTGCCAGTAACCTTGTCACCCTTGAAGAGTTTAATGTTAAATAGCATTCTCATTTTCATGATTAATTATAATTATAGTACTAAATCACTGGAACACAACACTGTGGAGTGAATACCAATTCCTTTGCATCATATTCAAATAAAAGCTGTCCCTTACACATTACATTCATACATGTTTTTATTTTGTTTTTACTGTCTTGACATTGTAACAGGAAAATTTTATTTTAAATAAAGGCGATCTTATTCAACCTTCTCTTAAATGTCTGCTAGAATACATAAACTTAACATTTCTGATTGGCCTTGTCACTGAAGAGAGATTATCCACAATACTTTTTGTCCTCAAACATGTTTAAATTAAATCTTTCAAAATGAAAGTTTAAATCACATACTGATACAGCATATATCGTCTGACCTAAAATCCTGTTTGATGAATATTTGCAATGTTAGTATAATGGGTTTTCCAGCAGGCACTGGTGGTTCCTACACTGACTCAGAGAGAGAGATTGACAGAGCAGGCCCAGGCAGTCTTTTGTCTTGGCTCCAACTGCTGTGCTATTGGTGGACTCTTTATGGTGTTTGTTTATCCAGACTGCACCATACAGTTGTATCTCAGAATAATGAAAGTGAATGGGAGCTAGATTCCATGTGTCACATAATTTTAAATATATGAAGACAGTTAAATCATCAGTGTCAAATGCCCTTTCAATGTCCCATGTATTTATGATGTTTTCTATTGTTCTGAGTTGTTAGAAGGGGAGTTTATCTATTTATTTATTTATTTATTTACTATAGAACAAAGACAAAAAAAAATGTAATATAGCATAACAGCTCAAATGTATCTTATGAATATAAATAAATCTGGATAACTATATCTATATATAGACATACCTATAGCTATTTTGTAGTAAACATGTAGAACTGCATAAACAATGCAGATTTATTTACTTTAACAATATAAAGAAAATAAAAAAATAAATGTGTGTAGCCTTGCACTTCAGAATTAATTCAACTTTTTTTTTCATACTGTAAACCTCAGCAGGTTGCAATTTTTCCTGACAAATGTACTCACACTTGTACTTTCCGGATCATTCAAAATATCTTGGCAGAAAGGCTAGTGAGTCCTACTTAAGATAAATTACGACCATCTATTATTAACAGCACGACAGTGGCCGCCTGCTTTGCAGTAATAATACCCTCTGAAAATGGCAGTGACAATGATTCAAGGAGCACAATATAAACCCCAATCTGCACTTATTTGTTAGGTTTCTAATTTCCCTATAAGTGCTTCCGATTTAAACTGTGGAATTCTTAATATCCCCTGGCAGCCTCAGTGGAGCAGAGACTGATTTGCAGGCAGTTAGAAACTGCAGAAGCAGATGTCTATAGGTACAGTACTGCATAAGGTAGGATTTAAAAGTCTGTTGAGTATTTAGCAAAACATGGGGGCTAATAACATAATCGGTTCATATAATATACTTAGTTCTAGGCAGTATATACTGTATATGTGGTTTTATTTGACAGAGTTAATCTGTTGTAATGGTTCTGTCTTATAAGGGTAAATATACTTTCTTTGCTTGTGCCTTAAATTAATTCAATTGAAACTACTCTGCTCAAAAGCGCATACATTGCTTCCCAGGATAAAAAGTTGAAGCATACCAATCATTAAGAGGACTTAGTGTTCAATGATGTCAGACTGCCATTTGATTCAGAGTTCTTTTCAAAGATTAGGAATGATACATGAGACAAACAACAACAAACAGTGTGAAAGAAATCATGTGGACTGACACAGCTGTTCCTTTGGTGGACATTTTGTCTCAAGCAGTGATAAATGAGACAGATCTATAGAAACACTAATATTGTTTGTTATGGTCTAGGAATAAAAGATGAATTGCTTGAAAAGCTACAAATATGGCAGCACAATTGCAATACATTCATCTTTCTCTTCTTCAGCATCCTCTTCTCCTGTTCACCTAGTTATTCTTAAATACTTTAAGTTATTGTGGTTATAAAATGGCTTCTAAACTAACTGAAACTAAATCTTATTCTGTATTAGAGTTATGAGGCTAGTGAGAGCTGAAGTTGCACAGTAGTATTGAGGCAATTCCATGGGTCGAAATCCTTTTCAGTCAATCAGAGAGCTTTTAGAATAAGTCTCAAAACAGACAGACACTTCCTTGTGTATAATTGAACACTTGCATATGTTTCTTCTAAATTGGCAATACATCTGGGGCTTTCAACAGTGGAGAAAAGCATCTGTCCGTTTATACTTTTAGATCATTCGTATTTATACAATTTATGAAAGATCGCAGTTCAAAAATTATTTATAAGCAAAATAAGCATGCAATGGAGCCTTTTATCTTTCCTGTTGTACCAGTACTGTACAAAAAATGCTGCAGACATTATCCCCAAATAGTTGCATTAATATTTTTCAAATGAATGGCTTTGTTGAGATCATTCAGAAGCTGACAAGTGATTTATTTGCACAGTGACACCTGAATTAACCAGCTGTCATCAAAGGGAACTAAAGCTTTGTGTTCACTTAAGACAGGTGGTAGTGTGTTCCACAGGTAATTGCATAAAACAATAGCTTCGTATTAGCTAGTATTAAGTTCTTTATGGAGGGATCTCTACATGTAAAAATTATTTCAAATATTTTGGTGGATTATTTTTAAATCACTTCTAAAAACCAAACGTTGACAGGCAGTTAGGGTTTAAACATTACATAAATAAACAATACAGCATTAGCATGCATGCCCAGCATCAATGCAATGCTTTTTAGCTATCACTTGCTGATGGCATTCTTAGAAGCTAGTTATAAAAATAAGACATTTGTTTTGTTTTTCTTCTGACAAATTCCAGCCTGCAGGTGGATGAACTGAAAGGAATCTGGGTTGAGCTGCACGCCTGCCTTGTTCTACAGACGTTCATCACAGCCTATATTTGTGATTATGAAGAGGTCTGAAAGTAAATTTAACAAATGGCATACAGGTTATTCCAGATCAAGTGGACCAATGTGTGACAATCAACCATATTTTTGTTGGGAAAACATTAAAATATACTTTCAAATTATAATAAGGTCATTACCTACTTTGGAACAATTGTCTTAAAACATATGTGTTTTACGTTTCAAACCCAAATGGAGAAAACACACTTTGCTCCACATGAGCCAGAATGACCCGTATCTGACAAAGCATGTGTACAATAGAAATCCTATCTATATTATAATATAACAAAACATGCATTGTATTTAATAATGCTTGACCTTTCAGTGTTTGACCATAACCTCGTTTCTGTTTCACGTCATTTGTCTCCACGTCAATTCAAACAGCAGCGCACGCTTCTACACGTTCTCCTCGCAATGGTCTTGGAAGAGTGTGGACACGGTCCCGTCCTTCCACTGGATCGTGATGTTGCCTGTTTTAAGGGAGTCGGACGCAGCAGTCTTTGACGGTAGTTTGTGACTGAAAGGGTCATGTGTTTGTTTCTCCTGCTCCAGCATGCGTTCCATCTCCAGGGGGTTGTTTGCTTTCGATGCTGCCTTGTATTGTGCCATAACCTTCCTGTTTCTAAACAACAGAATCAATTTGTAAGCAACTTATTAGAATCCAAATGACTAAAGGGTAGATGAGGTGTGTCTGGAGGGCAATTCCACTCCAGGTTTTACAGGTAAAATTATATAATGAACTGTTTCAGGGTCTGGATGGAGATTTAGTTGGTTCAATGAAACGATTTAGAACAGGGTTGGAACAAAGACCAGGAGTGGAGTGGCCACCCCTCGGGTAGATTCAATAAATAACATTTGATTTTTATTTTATTTTTTAATAGCAGTGCTAATTGCCTGTTCTATGACGATACTCGTATCAATCTTCCAGATATAAGACAATATGTCCTGAAAATGCCACTGTTATCATTCATTAAGACTTTAATTGAAAACAGGCTTCACCCCTGTACATTGTGATTGCAGGCTGCATTAGGGGAAATTCTGCACAGGTTGTATTAATCGATTGAATCCTGCTCATTGTATGTTACAGTAAGACCAGCGGGGATACAGGCTATTCAAAGGCAGGGTTACTATACGGACCGGTCAGTTGGGGACCGTTCAGGCTTTTCAACTCACTTCGCAGTGCATTCTGGTACGTTGTACCTGTCTCAGGTACCTTTCACAGAGAGACCACTCTTATCAGAATGTATTGGGGTGAGAGTTTAAAGACCTGAACTGACTCACACTGTCTCAGTGTGCACGGAGTCACATGCTAACCCGACTCATATGGATTTATTACGCTTTGGGTTTGCAGTGCAAAGTCTAACAAGAACGGCGCCTCAGCACCAGTTGATTTTATAAGGAACGGTTCTTGTTGACAGATTTTGTCAGGCAGAATACTGAGCAGCACTTTAAAACAATTCACAGTTTAATGATTTATTTCAGTGTAATATGCACCAATATACTATGTGTTAGCTAGAGGCACTGCAGATCTGAAGGGGTACTTACTTCATTGCCATTGAGCTGAGTCCCAAGATAAACAAGCCGAACAGAAGTGCCACAAATGACAAAGCCAAGATGGCATACTTCCATGGAGACGCTGGACACAAAATGAAAGAGAAAGCAGCTATTAAATCGGAATCTGAAGAAAAAATCTGAATCCTGCCCGATACAGTTGTTAGACATACCGCTTTAATCTAAATCGTGATTTTTTTTTGTACAGCAGCAGAAAACCTCACGAATATATTGTGTGCTTGCACAATATTAAAACCCTCATAAAAACTTCTGAACTGCTCTATAAAAACTTCTGAACGGCATGTAAAACTTCAGAGCAATACTACGAAGATCATAAAGAGACACTCAGCTTTATGGCGTGATGGTGTGACTACAAAATAAAGATACAAATCACGTCAGGGTGGCATTCTTAGAAATGTAAAATGTGTCATGTGGACGAGCTCACGTGATTTGCTCAAGGCCTGTTTTAATTGAACTAACTTGTCAGAGGAGTTCATATAAAGCTGTTGAGTTTGTGTGCAGTTTATCTTGGCAGAAGTACGTATTTGTCAAGCCCAGCACGCAGTTCACTTTTAAACAGGCTACAATATGTGATTGTGATCGTTATCACTCTGGGGGACAGCTAACGAATGCAAAAAAAACAAAAAAAACCAAAAAAAAAAAACAAACAAACAAAACAAAAACAAACAAACAAACAAAAAAAAAAAAAAAACAGCCATCAAACAAATAAAAGGGCCGAAATAGCAGATCTAAATACAGACACTGTTTAAACTCTTCCCTGGGGTATTGATTTTAATGAACGTTGGTGCACAAATAGCCATATTCTGCTATTATTTACAAAAAGAATACAATCAAAATGATATTTTATTTAAGTTTACAATATGTGTTTTATACAGTTACAAACAAATTAGCAGTACACCTATTATTGTTGGGTGCGAAAGACAACTTATCAAAAAGATTGTTAAAGCTGTCAACCCATCACCAATAAATAATTATTGAATTAGTACTGCCTGTGCAGTAATTCATCTTTCAATGTTTTGGCTATAGAGGGTCATTAAAGGAGGCTCTAGTCTAAACTGTTAATGTTTCTATTGCGGTTCTTCCTGCACACAGTACTTACGGTCCTCAGTACGGTAGAACCACAGTAACTTTTCCCTTTGCGCGTCAGTCATTCCCTCTGTCTGCGTTTCACCAGCATGTGAAGCTGGGTCTGGCTGAGCCGTTTTAGAACCATCTGCTTTTCTTGTTGCTCTGTGTGGTTCTGCAATAAATGTTTACATTACAACCAAAGTCAATGCCAAACTGACTATTTTATTGGAGTTTACTGTCATCTGAAGGACGCACAATGGCCTTAGTTTATCTTTTGAAATGGTCTGATGGACTTTAAGCCTAATGACAAAAGGAAATGTACTGTAAAGTAATTTGCACAGTGCAAATACATAGACTGTTCTTTAACATGTATTTCATTCAGATCAGACCAACCCTTTGGTACCCAATTAACCTTAGGTGTGGCAACTTAGACATTGTATCGAAGTACTGATTTGTTAAACATGCCACACACCAAAAATCAGAAATGTAATGGGCAATCCTATCAATGAAACTACAGACCTTTCAATCAATAAAGAACCCTAGGAAACCTTTTAAGCTATGCTTGCTTCAGTTATATGTCTTTCCTTTACACCCTGGCTATACTGGGGAACTTCCTCAGAGGATACCATCACCTTGCTGACACTTACCCAGTCTCTCCTTGCAGATGTCAACGCCCCCAGTGGAACCCCTCCACTTTGAATTACTGCTCCTCTTGCTGGAGAGGATGGCAACCTTGCTCTCGTTGGCTGTCAGATAGTATGAATTTGCCTTGGAGATAAGTCTCATGTTGTGGCAGTCCCACTGGAGGTGAGCTTCATTTTCACAGGCAGCGGTCTGCACAGAATCTGCCTTGGGGGCTGAGAGACACTTCCCTGTAGCCATGCTGACTAAGAGGAGGCTGTCTCTCCAAAACCATTGCTGAAAGCTGGAGTTCAAATCGCATTCCACTAATACTAGGCTGTCGTACTCAGAGACAGCTTGCAAGCACAGCCTATGGTGAGCATTCTTGATAACAAAGCCTTTTGCACCTACAATTAAAAGAATAATCTTTATCTTACACAGGGCTCATTTAAAAATGCCATTGGCAATTTGTTACAATGTTTTATCATGTAAATTTTGGAGCAAACATTGCACAGTATCCTCATACTGTAATGAGCTAACATAACTGTACTGTTTTCTGCCATTGGTATGTCAGCATTGAGTTGTTAACACTATGGTATCAGTCTGACAATAGCATTCTTTTCCAGAAACAAGTAAGAACAGTGTATGCAAAAATGAAATTTCAAAAAATGACACAAATACACTACAGGTACAAATGATCCGCATTATCAGTGGTTTGTATTACCATCGAGCAGTGCATAAAGGATGATCCAAATTCGGTACATTCTCCCCATGGAAAACAATTTCAATTTAAAAGGAATTCTGGAGAAACTAAAACAGTTAAAAAAATACATTATATTATGAGTTACTTGTATTCAATAACAACAAAAATATATATACCTATTTTTTACCATTACAAAATACATCCTAATTAAATATTATTTTTACACAATCAAGACGTGTTCTAGACATTTGGCATAGGAACCCCACTGTCTCAGTACAGCACTTGGTAAAGAGACAGTAAAGAATGTTTAAGAGCTGACATTTCAAGTGTCAGATTTCAAACAGCTCCGAGCAGGGTGGTACTAATTCAGAGCGTAACCCTGTTAACTCCTGTTACAATTAAACACACCACAAACTTCAAACACAGCTTTTCCTGTTTCGAAAACAAATGCGGGAACTCATGAAGTGGTGGCTGCAGTTATGCATTTATTATTTATGAGATTAAATTCTCACCTTCGCTCCGTCGATGTTTTTGAAATTATTGTCAGAATTGTGCTCCCACAACCAAATAGGAGAGTAAACTTCCTGCTGTGGTGAGAAGCTGTTCTGTGTGTGAGTCTAACACGCTGTCCACACTGGAAGGGGCTAAAAGCACATTTTATAGTTATCAAGCCATCCAAAGTTCACATGGGAGGAGATACCAGTTTTATTCAGTCTTGATGCACTTGCTTCTGCTTGGAGCTCACAGAGGGAAGCACTTTTCCTTTTCATGTGCTGTATAAAAAAAGTCATTGAGTAGCATTGTAGAATTCACAGTCAATCAGGGAGAGACTTGACTAATCTAATATTAGGTATGCAAGTACTATTGTTTGATGTTATTATTCTTACATAGATCTCAGTGAGATCTCCAATTAATCTAAGGGGAGGATAGCTAGCTAGATATATTGTAATTATTAAGGTATTTAACAATTAGTTTTCAGTATATCAACATTGGAGTAGTTAGTCAAAGCAACTTCTATATAATTAAATATAAGAGATTCTTTCAAAATCACTTAGCTGAAATCTGTAAGTTGCATGCAATTACAACAAGGACTGTTCCCTAGTTCCCCTGAACAAAAACCATCAAGAAACAAACATTGAGCTGTGGTTCTTAAAAACGCTATGCTCCATTCCTGGAATGTCTGATTCCTTATCTAAAATATTCTCCACCAGTGTGTGACAAAGTCACTTCTCAGATATCACATAGAAGACTTCTCTAAAAATGACTTAGACATGGATCCCTTCAGTTGCAACAATTACAAAAGGATACCTTCATTATTTCTAGAACAGCTTTTAAAGTAATATTCATAACGGTAGGTATGTGTTATCTAAATACAAACACACATCGATTTCAACTTTAAATCAACTCTTTTTAGGTAACCTGAATAAGCATTAATGTTGTGTAGTACTTGCGTGACGTTTCTGTTGTATAGTTGGATCCTCTCAGGTAAAGCAGTAAGGACTTCTTAGGCAAGAAGACTGGGTTCCTCCATGGAGCAATTTGAAGGCTGTGGTGCAACAATAACACCTTGGAAGCCATTCTGAAGACACATTTTAGCGGCTAAAGCTCTTGTTTTTATATGACTTTGGAACAAAGCAGGCTAGAGGAAGTTTCTGATTGGCTGGTTCATATCAGGGTTGACCCAGCCGAGGGGTTAAGCACTGTCTCCATTGTGTCTGCAGGAATTTCAGAATGATTTTCTTAAAATCAGTGCTTCTAACTTTTTAAGGAAATAAAACTTGCCACATCACTCCCAGATTATAAGGTGTTATTTATATCTTCCTCTAAAATGTACCTTTCTTTTGGTATAGAACATGTCATGGTTCAATTGAGGTGGATCTACAGGTAGTGTAGCTTGTTTTGGTCTAGTACAAACCCCATTTCATGAAAAGTTTATCACCCTCCCCAAAAAGTAAATTTTAATTTTATTTTTTTTTTTATTATTATTATTATTATTATTATTATTATTATTATTATTATTATTATTATTATTATTATCTCTTTAACAGATTTCAATTTGAATTAATAATACTTTTCTGGAGAGGGGTTACATTAAGAAATTGGAAGAAACAAATTATAATTTTAGTGCAGTAGTCACTTTTTTCAACACAAGATATAATTATTTACAGAATGTGTTATATGTAATATTTTAAGAGTTTTACCTTTTTTTTATAATTACATGAATTAATTTGTTAATTAAATATTATTTTGCTACAATCTGAGCTAAATCGTTTTTTTTTTTTTTTGTTGTTTTGTTTGTTTTTTTTAATTTGGCATATGAAACATGCTGTGGACATTAGCATGGCCATGGTTATCCTGTAATGATTCCATATAGGGGCAGTTCTACTGAAAAAAGGTTGTTCTGTTATTCTAAAAAAAAAAAAAAATATATCTTATTTTTACAACACTAAAGCCAGTTCTGATTACAGTGAATAAGGTGAGACTTCGGTCAATTGCCTTGCACACCTTGTGGGTGTTGAAATATTTGCACAGTGAACGGGAAAGTGGAGGGGCTTTATAATGAATGTTGTATATGCCATTATAGTGTCCTGGGGGAATGCCAGAACCTGTAAAGGTTAACGAACTAAATGTTAATCGTCCTCAAAAATATGGGCAGAGAGCAGTGATCGCTAGGCTGTGACACCTCTCTTCATCAGCTTCAATAATGGCACTGCGGATCGCGCTTTATAAAGACAGTCCTTTGCGGTACCTGTTTTCTTTTTAGTTCTTTTTAAAAACACAGTGGCGGTACTTTTTATTTTGATGTCACAAAACTACAAAAATAAGCAATTCTTAACGGTTCTTATTTGTTGCAATCTTCGCTTGTTTTGTTAGTCTTAAAGTTTAACCAGTCTGGCTCAGGGTCTAGATTAACCAGCCCCACTGGAAATACAGGTGTGCAAGAGTAACTGGGCAACGCAGAGCAGGGGACTCCTTTCTTCTGGGGACTCTGTTTTGCAGAGAACAGGAAATCAGGGTAGCGCAGTGACAAAGATGGCTGCGCTCTACTGCAGAAGCAGGGTAAAGTTGTGATCGCGCAAAAGTGCATTTTGGAGCAACAAATTATAAAATCCAACAAGTGGTGCTTGTTCCTGCAAGTCGCTGCTAGTTAAATGATTTGAAATACGAGTTAAAACCAAATAAATAAGCTTTCGGAATGTGGGTTAATATTAGAATGACCTGTGTGTGTTATTGCTCGAGCAGAATGGAGTGGCTGATTTCAGTACTAAATGTTTAAATGGACAATTGGTTAACAAAAACGTTTGCTTCGGTACAGTTTTATATCGGACGTGTCGTTATTTCTGGAGGGATGACTGTCAGTGTATGTGACAATGTGGAATCAGTTAAAACACATAGGGTCACACTGTGTTATTAGCAGTGTTTGTCACCAAGACAAACTCTTTAGAAACTGTGCGCGTCTGTTGCGCTGTGTTTCCAGTCGTCTACGGGAGTTACGGACGTTTTCAAATGACTCCAAACGCACGCATGACAGTGTGGACTCCTTCGCTAGCAACAGGGATGTTAATGGAAGCGGTTTGAGGGAAAGACCTCCTTGGAGAATACTATGCTCTGGGACAGACGAATTTGCCGTAGAGTCTTTGAAAGTGCTTACCTTGTCCAGGTAAAGAAGCCCGTGTAATTACACTGCAGAATGCGCTACAAGTTGTGTGCGAAATATACAAAAAGGGCACGATCATATCATTTTTATAATGGGCAGTTCCTGAAAAGTGTAATGCTTATTTTTATTCCTTACATATGCCCGAGCTGGCCGACAGTGTTCCCTGTTTCAACAGAGACAGCAGCCCCAAAACAGTCGTGGATACTCTTGAAGTTGTTACGTTGCCAGTCGTCAACTCTAAAGAAGTGCCTGTGAGAAGGTTCGCAAGCCTGAATCAGCTTCCCACCCGTGACTGGCCATACGTTGGCCCATGTGAACAGTTCGATGTGGGCTTGGTGGTGTCATTTGGGTGTCTTCTACAAGAGGATCTCATCCTCAAATTTCCATAGTAAGAATTAAACTTGCAACTCTGAACTATAAGCTAGAGGTAGTAAATGATGCAGTAATATAATATGTAGAGTACACAGAGATGTGTGGCTGCTTTACATATCCCAACGATTTAGGCATAGGAAAGTGAGGCTCTATGATGACCCTGAGAAGTTTGTGAAAGTTCTGTCTGTTAGTAAGAAGTATTGAATCATAAGTATTTAACTGCTGGTTCCACAAAATGACCTTTTGTAAGTTGCATTTCTTGGGTGAAGTAAATGTTTAAATTTCTTTCAGTGGCATATTGAACGTCCACCCCAGTCTTCTCCCCAGGTGGTGCGGTCCTGCTCCGGTGTTCCACACTGTTCTAAATGGAGACACTGAGACTGGGGTCACCATCATGCAGATTAGACCCAAAAGGTGCCCAGTTTTGCTAATGCTTTATTATTAGCTTGTTCAGCATTACTGTTAGTAAATATTTGGAAGATACTAAGATAGTTAAATCATTTCAATATCTGCAATTATAAATAAAGATGGGCACATATACAATATTTTTCATGAATGTCATACTTTGTTTTACCCCTGTTGATTATTGTTTGTATTCACTTTAGGTTTGATGTGGGTCCAATTTTAATTCAGGACAAGTGTCTGGTTCAGCCTCATTGCACAGCCCAGGAGCTTGGGGCAACTCTTGCCAAAATGGGTGCAAAGATGGTAAGTTGGGGGAACAGCTTTCTGGGATATGCTTTATTTTGATCTTCAAATATGGCTTTGTTATTGTCATAAACTGCCTTTACATTTCAGAATCAACTTCTGCAAATTTGAATCATTCAGCTCTAAAACACACCAATATAAAGAGATGTGTGCCCCATATGAAAACCCATGGAATCATCTTCTCATTGTTTAGTTTATATTACCATCTGGTGGCACCAAATTCTAACTAAACAACTTTAAAATCAGCAGACAACATATAATGTCACAGAAAAATTGTTAAGCAGTTATGTGCACTGTTTTTAATCATTCATCTGTTGCTTTTACAGCTAATTTCGACTGGAAAATTTACCAGAAAGAATACAGAATAAAAAAGAACAGTCAAAGCAAGGGGCGACTTTTGGTAAGTTCCCCACTAGTTTGGTTGAGGATTGTTTGCACGTTGATATTGCAATGTTGTCGACCGTTCCTTTTGTCCAGGCCTGCCTGTGCAATGTGTGTATCTACTGGTTTACAATTAGGATTGTGTCGTCCTCTCCCCTCTCGCCCTGTTTGCAGCTCCTAAGATCAGTGTGGGTATGAGCTGGGTAAACTGGGAGGACCAAACCTGTGATCAGATTGGGCGTCTGTTCCAGGCAATCGGAACCAAGGTATGAACAGGAAATACAGATGAGCATGTGATGAACTGAAGATGCTATTGAAGTTAACACGTTCTGTATCCAGATGTTTTATATGATGTCTTGCACTGATGTTTGTGTTTCTACAGTAGATCTCATTGAGAACGCTATGGATGGGAGTCACAATAAAACTGCTGGATTTTGTAGGAAAGAATGAAATTCCAGTTGTTTCAGGTACAGTTCAACTATTGATTTTTTTTGTGCACCAGAGTTGTTCCTTAAATAACCTAATACCACATTTTCTTCTTTGTCAGAATCAGAACGGCAAAGAAAACCAACACCTGGGTCCTTATTGTATCACAAGGAGTCAAACACACTACTGGTTTGCTGTAAGGTATAAAATCATAATTGATATTACTATTAGCACCATTTACTTAATACGAATACATGTGGTTATATAGCAGATACTGCATGGTTCAGCGTTCGGTGTGTAAAATAAAGTGAGATCTTGGGTATATTCATTTGCTGTAAATGGCTCTAGGAAAATCAAAATATATACAGCAGTGCCTGTTAATCTATTTCTGTCTTAAAATGTGAAAACTATTTTAATGATTTAAATGGCAGCAGTATTTAGATCTGCCGCAGATCAATTGAATAGACCAGCTTGTTTGTCTAGGGTTGCTCAGTACTGTATTTATCTAGTATCTAGTACTACAGGAAGGTTTCGTTTATTTTTCAGGATGGCTGGGTGGGGTTCAAAGCAGTGAAATTGAAGAAGAGGCTTTCAGCAGCAGATTTTTACAATGGCTATCTCCACCAGTATTTTCTAAGAAAACCAGAAAGGCAGCAAAAAGAGTGTCTCTTCCAAACGTACAAACCAGAACAGAGAGACGTGAAAAAAAGAAAGCTGCACCAGCAGGTGTAAAACATGCCGCACACCGACAGGGGGGACCCTTTAGGAGTGTAGCTCAGGTAAATATGCAAAGAGTTAACTGCGCTGAAAATTAAATATTTTTTACAAAAGCACCATGTCAGCTTGTTTGTAATACAGATATGCAAATTTGAAACACACGCATGTATTAATTATATTCATTTTTTAATTAAATATTTAGTAGCAACAGACAAAACAGAAAACTTTACAATGTTCTTGTGATGTACAGTTACATTGTGTCAGCCTGACTTTCTTGGTAACTGTGTTCTGCTTTTTCGACCAGGAAGGGAGACTCAGACACCGAAGTTGCAGTTTCAAGAGCTAATGCACACGTTTAATAGTAAAACACTAAACAAAACACATTAAGAAATAAAAAGGCACAAGGGTCAAAACAAAAGGTCTATACAAAAACTCATGGACGTGAACACAGAACACGTACCTTCACTACCAATGTTAATCCTTCCTTTTTCTAACTAGCACTTGTGATAAGCCTATTTATACGCCTGTGATTGGAGCCTTAATCACTTATTTAATTCTCAGCTGCAGCCAAAGTCTCACGTGTTTTGACAGGGAGAAATTTAACCCCCTCCCTGCCAACCGAATATCCCCCACATGAACACGTGCATCAGCAGGGCTTTCCCTCTGCCACAGTAACCAACCTAAATAAATAGTGATAATGCATGAGAGTACAGTATTAAGAGACTAATTTTTAAAACTGACAATTCCTTCTAGAATCCAGAATATACATAATGTCATCTAAATCCATTCATGAAATAAGATCCTGAATTAACCCGCTGTAGCTAACAAACCACGGCTGCCTGTGGTGAAGAGGTGTCGGGGGGAAAGGAAGGGTCCTCCTGGCTTGTCTTTGGAAATTGCATACTGATGCTTTCATCCCTTCATGTGTTTCTCCCAGAAATCCATTCATACTAAGAAGGCCTCACTAAAGGAAGGTACCACTGAAAACGAGAACATAAGTTATTAAGAAGCTTGTGTACAATGATTCAGTAACTGTTACGTACAAAGACACTGTGGAAATGGTCACCTCTTCAGTCATCCCAGCGGTTTTTCTTCCTTCACTGTTAAACGGAGGCTTGAGGTAGCCTTTAAAGTGCTTTTTCACCAGATCGTGAAATGTAGACAGATGGTCCTGGGGAAAGAAAACAGATACAGAAATGATAAAGAAAAGCCTTTGATATTGTTATCATAGATCACAGATGAGATTACTATGAGCTTGGACTGATACTGTACAGTCATAAAGGACCAATATTTCTTTGGGGCTTGTAAGACCGTAGAGCAGTGTTGGCAACTCTGGTCCTGGAGGGGCCTCACTAGCTTGAACAGGTATAATGAGATAATGAATTGCTTTAGGACCTGGCTGGATGTTCAGTTGGTTCATCAAAGACCTTGTCTGGAAGAGACAGAGTTGCTAATGCATGCTTAAGGCTGGTAATAGTATTCCACACAAAACAATGCAAAGAATTTTGAAGCCTTATCTTCGAGCCAATATTTTTTGATCTGGTTTGTGTACCGTTTTACTTCTGAAGACCTACCCGCTCCTCCTTAGCACAGATGTAGTTGAACCATCTCAGCCCTGCAGCCACGTGAGTGATTTCATCTCTGTAGATCACCTCCAGGATCTTCACAGAGCTCTCATCACTCTGAGCTGCAAAGCGGGCCAGTGTCTGAGGGTGGACATCAAGACCTCTGCAGGGAGAACATGTGGATCAAACACTCATTGACCTGGCTTTTCAGTGTTAGCTGAGTGTGTTATTTAAAACAGTATAGCATTCGAGACATAGAGAATTGCATTAGGGGTACTGAGCAACATACAGTAAGTACGACACACAAATGGACGGTCATACTAACATTTGCAGTATAGCATGCTGAAAAACCTCTTGTAAAAAACTACCTGCTTGTACTTTGTAGTTGCAAAGTAACAGTGTGTCTCTACAGCCTCTGAAAGTAACTGCAAACTGAACACTAGCTGATGGTTAGAGAGGCATACCTGGCTTCATGTACCATGTGAACTATTGCCAGCCGGGTCGTGAGGTCGTGGGAGGTGTCCATTGCTGACTGCCACAGTCCTACAAGCACAGAAGAGGAGAGTGACTTGTTTAGAAGAACAATATACAGCTAAACCTCTCTCTACTTTCCTCGGAGATCCCTATATTTCACATGTTCTGGTAAAACTTTCATGTGTACAGACACTTTGCTGATATACACAGACTGTCTTGAGACGTGTTGATGGTTTGTGGGATTTGAACGACTAGCGCGTCTGTTGCTTGTCACAATAGGTGGCTTGCAGACTACTGAATTTACATACCATTGTGCACTGGCAGTGATCCGAAGAAGCTGCCTAGTTCTGTGATCCTCTTCTCCAATAACTGGTAATGCTAAACCATAAAACACAGAATCCAAATGAGACCCTGATATGAAGGTATACATATATAATTCTGTATGTATCCAAGGCTTTCCTCCAAAGCACACATGCTAGTTTTATACATATTTGAAAAGTGGATTTACTAAGTTCCTCCTGAAATTCACATATAAACTCAACCAGGAACACCAACCTTGGCCTCATCTCCAGCCACCTTTACAAAGTCATTGAAAAACTCCCGAGGCAGCTGTTCTCCGTTCTGTAACCTCACTGAGGCAAACCTCACAATGATGTCCCACGACAGGTCTATTGCCCACTGCTCGATGTTAGCTAGGGAATGCAGCAAGGCGATTCTACTGGCCTTTAGTAACAAAAACAGGAAAACCCCTTTGAAAAATACAGAAAACAACTTTCCTTGCAATCACTTCAACTAAGCAACAATCACCTGCTTGTACCAGCAAATAAACCCAAGGCATGCTTATTCAGTACTTCTCTGTAAGTGAATGACAGCCGATGATGACTGGGTAATCCAGGTCTCACTGTGTAAACATACGGTAGAAAAAGTTCTATTCTGTCAGAGCGAGCATTACGAAACACAAAGAGTTTAAAACTGTTCAGTTGCTACTGTTTTTGTGGCTCTCTTACCAGCGTGCCCCCTTTCCCTCGTTTGATCCTCCCTGGCTCTCGCACTGTCAGGCTCTCCTCTCTGCTCGGCTGCTCCGGTGCTTCTGCGTGCCCGATTTCGGAAATCTGTCCAGAATTCCACCGCTCCTGAACCTGGTGTGTCAGCGCCACCTTGAGGATACAAAAGCAATGGCAGCTGACACACCTGAAGACTACCAGCTATTACAGACCTTGAAATACAAAACAATTCCTTCAATCTACCCAATTGTGCACTTCCACTCCAGGACTCACTATTGCAATTTGAGCCAAACGCTTTCCCTTATGACCTGGTTTGCAGCCTGTCACATGTTATGACCCTGCTAAAGTGAAATGAATAGAAATGAGCAGTAACAAACTACCTGAACGTACGTCAAAAGAAATGTTTGCTTGAAACGTTCTTGAACGAGAATACCATTTTTTTGTTTGTTTTAAATTGTATTTAACCTGTGTAGTGTTGTAGGGTTTGTACCCACTGCCTGGAGTAATGATTGCATTACCTTCTCTTTGGGCTCAGGTGTGCACAGGATTTTAGCTGCCCAGAAACAGAGTGTATCTTCAGAGCAAACCGGTACTGGAAGGCTAGGTGTCAATCTGTCTAAACAAGATTTGGAGAAGTTCGATAAGGTATTAAAAAAAAAAAAAAGGTGTGCTGGTGTGTAGGGTTTAGTGTTACACACTTTTTAACTCATGCAGCACACCTTATTCAACATGCAGAACACAAGATAGTTCTTACCAAAGGGCACAGCTGCCGTCTCGGTTTTAGGACTCAGCGACAACCTGCTTTGTGTTTGAATGTAAATCTTGCCCTTGAACTCTCTGACCTCGTACACTTGGTTCTGTTAACAGGAACATGGTGTTAAAATGAAAAGTAAAAATAAAAATGGTTCAAACCTTTTAGTCTTACATTTAATTTGCTTAAATATTTTTTATCCTCTACTTATCATTAAACAAAGCCCTTGAAAGAGAGGTGGATTATTAGCAGGGAAGGATTGCTAAAAATATCTGCATTTAGAAGTCACTACAAAATGATTTCCAATGTGTAGCAGAGGCTGTCCAGGAACGTGATGCTGTTTTCAGTTTCTTCAACTCCCTATTCTTGGTCCCTGACTCTGCCAGCTTCCATTGCTGCAAGACTCACCTGAAGTCCGGTGGAAGAGCTCCCAGTGTCCAAGCAGAAATCAAAGTGATGCCAGGGGCAGATTAATGCCAACTTCCCATTGCCTACATCTTCAATGTCACCAAGCTCAAGTGGACCCCCTGCACACATAAACACACATTCACTACTTTAGTTTATAAGGTTAAAATTAGGTCTTTAATTAACCACAATTTTTTAAAAAGGTAAAACACCCGTTAATTTTTACATACAAGCACTACACAACTAACCCCAAGCTTTCTTATGCACCAGAAGTTGTCTGGTTGCTATTTTGTAACACTAACATGTTTTTTTTGGAAATTAAACAGATTTTATATACATCACCTTCGTGTGGACATGCAGAATCCATTGCCCAGAATCGGCCATCCTCAGTGTGCACAAGAACTACGTGTTCACCATCTTCAGAATACAGTCTGTACGGACACAGGAAAACGAACAATGTATCTGTCTGCCCTTCTCGCATAAACTATCCATATCATGCAAGCCTACCTTTCTCGCAATATACCTGCATCCCATTGTCAGTAACCGGCACTAATAACATTGGAAATTCAGTAATGCAACAATAGAATAGGCGCGGCTAAGAAAAACACAGGTTTGGCTAATTCTCTGATAAGGACAACATTCGTTTCTCTTGTATTTTATATGCTAATCGCAAGCTGATGGTCTGAATGCAGTAAAAACACAATGCGCATCAGTGCCTGTTCTTACAGGAACTCACTTGGTGCAGGGTGAATTAAACATCTCTTTTATTCCCACGTATTGCCAGTTACTATCATTCACGACTTCTTTTAAAGCACAAACTAAATCCCTTTCAAAACCATCCATCGCTGTTTATCGAAAATTTGAAGGTATACTTCTCAGCACTGAAAACTTCCACTAAGAATTACACGTGCCTTTAACCCGGAAGGTGTTTCATTGAATTATTCTTGCTCTGAAACCTAACCACGAAAACGTACCAAAGATATTTTCGACAGACGCCAGCTGCTAGTTTTGATATTGCTGAACGATGAAAAACAACATGTATTATTGCTCTCTCCGTGCTGGAAACTTGTTTTATTGATAACAAGTCATATGCTGGTTATAGTTAACCAGGATAAAATTGCATTTATTACCAGTTTCTATCAATGTCTTTCATTACTTTTTACATAGACAAAGATTTCACAATATTGCTGTTTAACAAATCACAAATCAAACTTTTATGTGGATGGTTATATTGAAGTAATAGTCACAGTACTAAAAAATAGTCAACTCAATATGTTTGCTATCAGATCCCATATGAATATGTTTGCTATCAGATCCCATATGATTGTGCGTATTAGTAATTGCATTTATGAAACACAACCAATACATTTGTCCCAAATAGAGCACGTGGATAGGTGTAAATGTGTATACTGTATATTTAAGAGAATTGGCAATGGCTAAATCTATAACTGGCCTGCCAAAATGTAATCATACTTACTTTAACCTAATAATAATGGCCACATTATTTATGTCGATTTTAAAAGATATCCATGCATTCTTTTTGCGGCTATATGGAAAAATAAGCCTTTATCATATACAGGCCAAACACTCAATTAAAATATATTTTGTAATAAAAAACTGAATTATCAAAAAGGCTTTGGCAATGTCTTTTATGAAACCAACATTGATAAAGACTTAAAATCGTTAATAACACCTGAAGACAAAAAAACAAAACAAAGTAGAAACAAGAAACTGATTGTATTGATTTTATAGATAATTGTACAGTTTGAATCATGCCTATATTCCACACATTTCCAAAAACAGAAACTAATTTACAGTATGTTTTCTTACAAAACATTGGAGTTTATTTTATCATAAGGTTTTTTTTTCTAGCATTTACAATTAATAAACTTTTTCATTTAACAAACACAAATAGCAACCATTTCAATTCAAACAAGACTTTTTTTAGTCATATAGATCAAAACAGTTTTGCATTTCTAACATAAGTTTGCTATTTACTTTGTTCAATTTATTTCTTGAAGAGCCCATTCATTTTCTGTGTAACCCTAGAGCCACAGAACCAGAAACGTATTTACAGATCCTCTAGACAGCAGAGCCTTCTTGCAGAAAGATGAATAGCATGCTACCAGGCAGAAATAGAAAGCTTTGTTCCTGATAGACACAGTCCTCACTACACAGAGACACTATAAACTATAGAAACTAAAGTACAGTATAACATTAGGAATAAATACGACAAGCAAAGCACTATTATACAGATGTAGTGCCCAGAAATGTGCAAAACTTACATGATTATTAACTTACTTTTAACAGTATATACATAATAAAACTAACAGGTTAAAATTAGTTTAGCAAAGTACATAAATCTACTATTCATTAGCTAAAACATATGAAGAAAAATAAAACTAAAGCTAGACATAACCAGTACTGGACACTGAAAATAATAAATACATTAAAAAAAAAAAAAAAAAAAAACACAAGGTCAAACTTAACTTGGCACATCATTTTCTTAGAATTAATTAGAATGAACAAAAAATAGTGTTATTATAAAAAAGCTTGCCAATTTTAAAACTAGGAGTTAAATATATTTTGTCTGGTTATGCTGCCGTTTGTATATTTTTCTTAAAAGTTTACCTTCATTAAAATCAATGCACCCAAAGCCCACATTTACAAAGTACTCCAAAAGCCTGCCCTGCTACTTTCCATTTCCAACCGCTGCTGGCATCAGGTGCGATGGTTGGTAATAGTAGAGTTTAGGACTCCAGAGTTGCAGTTAGATTTGGATGCTTTTGAAAGTTCTCGCTGTTGAAACAAAACAAATCATTTGTTAGCTTTAAATATATCTTGACACATTTGGTTATTTCTCTGCTTTTAGACTCTGTACCATTAGCAGCAGTTCTACAATTCTGCGGCAATAACCAAAACTTTTTAGAGAAGTGCTGATTTGATTTGTCCAACGTTCTGCAACGAGTTTGCCAAAAAGATAACTGAGGCAAAGTATGGTATTATGTGAAACAGCCAGGGCTGTTTTTTTTTTTTTTTTAAAACTTCCAATGGCCAATATTTTTCATGTCAATTTCAAATTAGATATTGATCCTTAATTGCACCAATTGTAATCATAGACATGCTGCTTTAAGAAGCACAGAAACAACACATACTGTACACGTGATAATGGTTTTCTTGAATTCAAAGTTAAAGTAAGGCTAGCTGTTTGGTTACAAATGGTTGCTTTCCATAACAATTAAATAAGAGATTACTTTAATTACAATTACTTTAGAGATTTTATTTCATCTGAGGAATAGTTATTCTCTGTTCTACTTATACATTGTACATTGTGATGCAACTCATGGAACCATCCCACCAGGATACTATGCATCTCAAGGGAAACTAAAAACATTACTCTAAAGGTGTTCTACTGGGATTAGCTAAAGTACTAATAGTTGAAGAATGAATTGTAAATCAGTGGTTGAACAGGGACTTGAACTAAGATCACCCCTGTAATGGACAGTAGAGAATGCTCCTTGCAAACATGCATCACTTCTATATTAAAACTGCAGCTTCACTTAACAGTCAGCCACCATTCCGAATGCAAATTCATTTATTTTTTTGATAGTCTAACCTTTGGTTTAAGTTCATATTACTTCTGTATTTGATCATTTGTTTTCCACAGGCAAACCATCTACCAATCCCTGGATAAAATCTAGTTTGCTGATATATGTGGCGGTGTTCAACTTGGACATGCAAGAGGATACATAGAGGGAAATGAAATTAACTGCAGTTAGTAAATTAACCTATTTGAAATCAAGCAGCCAGAGCACTGAATGCATAACCCAAGATATTCAGCAAACACAAACAGAAACGTACAGTCAAGTTTTCCTTTTTCCTATCCTTCAGGCAGAAAGTTATATACAGACTTTGATAGTTGAATGACACTACCATCAGTTTTGGGGAGGGACAATGGGGAAGGCAATAAAGTGGAGGTTAATAAATAAAGGAATTTAAAGTTTCACTAAAGACCTGTAACCAATAGCTAACCAGCTTGCCAGCAGTAGAGGATGAAGGCTGCAGGGTACAGTAGGATTATGCAGACAAGGACATGGATTTACAGTTCATACAGACCTTGAACTGAGGGCGGTAGAGTCTGTATAGGCAAAATCCTTCTACAATGCAGAATACAAATGATACAATTTACCATTAACCCTATTCATAAAAGAGATTTACAAGGGACAATGTTGCTTTTTTGGGTCAAATCAAAATATTACGCATGGCACCTTCTCTACGCAATTACGTTTATAAACCCTTCACATTAAATCAAAGTGTTTCGAATGTGCAAAGTAACAGAATTCAAATTCTATTTCCCTTTCTCCCTCCAGGTCAGCCTGCAGTCCCTCAGCTATACCTGACTGTGTGTTGCTGAAGAGATTGGTAGATGTTTTCAGAAAAGTGAATTACCACAAACTCAGAATAGGTGCTGGCAACAGAGTTATTGCTGAAGTTACGCTGTGGACTAGCTGTGCCCTTGAACGCACCACTCATGGCAGTTCCATTCAACTGGGACACATTCTCCTTGTTCCGGTCCAGCACCCCCATGCGGGGAGGCTTGCTGCGTCCTGGGGTTCGAATCGGCTGGACAGGCTACAAAAAAATATATATATATATATATAAAACTATTTAAAATGATACAGACAAAAAATCTATTACATATATGATATAAATGAAATTCTAAATTATGGAGTAGGATTCCCTCATTCGCTCCTTGTCCTTTTCTTGCAAAGAAGTTTGAGTCGGGTATAGGGCACTACAGTCCAAAAGCAGGGTACACAGTAGGGTTTATACATTTGCAAGTCATGTTAGTCACAGAATATGCTGAGCGGCTCAGTAATATTAAAAACAGAGATCCCAGTTACCATTATACTATAGGTGTAAGCTATGCTGAAACTGACCTTGCTTCCTGAGAGTGGGGGACGGGACACAGGGGAGTGACAGAGAGTCCCACCGAAGGCAGAACGTACCGTACTGTTGGGAGTGGCACTAGAGATTGAGGTAGCATTGAGCTGGGGGGGGAAAAAGCAGGGAAAGTTAGTTGCAGGTCTGTTGGCTTCAGGCAGGTTAATATTTGGAGCACAAGCCAAGACAACAGAAGGGTAGAATAACCTGACAAAATCTATATATAAATATTTTTTTTTAATTTAGTAGTCGCCAATTATTTTCTCCTAATTTCAAATATCTAATAATTTAAGCTTGGCTCACCGCTAATGCCCCTGCGCTAACTCGGGAGCGGCGAAGACGAACACACGCGGTCCTCCGAAGCGTGCGCAGTCAGCTGACCGCTTCTTTTCACACTGCAGACTCACCACGCAGCCACCTCAGAGCTACAGCATCGGAGGACAAGGAAGCTCTGGGCAGCTTACAGGCAAGCCCACAGGCCCCTGGCCAGACTACAGGGGTCGCTGGTGTGCGGTGAGCTGAGGACACCCTGGCCAACCTAAACCCTCCCCTCCCCCAGGCAGCTCTCGGCCAATTGTGCGCCGCCCCCTGGGAGCTCCCATCCACAGCCAGCAATGGAATAGCCTGGACTCAAACCGGCAATGTCCAGGCTATAGGGCACATCCTGCACTCCACGCAGACAGAATTAAATTTTTATTGGAACATTGATTGTGTACCCAGACCAGTTACATTTGAAATTTACCTGATCCTTATCTTGTCTCAAAAGAGAGGATAAGTCAGGAGCTGTCACAAGCAGACTCTTACCTTACGCACTTTACCGGGAGTGTTTGCTCCTAGAAACCTTCGTTTGGATGGAGTTCGTGGAGCAGTGCCATACAGCATCTCCTCTTCTATCTGCTTGGTCTTTTTCATTAGCTGTAAACGAAATCAAGGAGTTAATTGCAAATTAAACTTATCCAAGTCCAATTTCATAAAGCTCTGTCCAGACAGTGTACAGATTTAGGTTATACCACTGCTAATAGGGTTTTATGTAAGTAGATATACAAGCCAATTAAAACACAGTCTGTCAAATAGAAATGTAAAGCAAAGATTGTGAGGCTACATGTGTAAAACTTATTCTGCTGTGACTGATTAATACAGCATGTACAATTCAATAACATATTAGTTCACTGCCGTCTGCCACACGCCAAGTGCATTCCAATTATTTAGGCAGAATTAGTTCAATATACAACATGCAGGTTGTACACTCTCCCCTTCTAAGGTTCCTCACCCGCGCCTGCTTTTCCCTTTCCTTCTCCAGCCTGTGAAGCTCCCACTGCTCTTCCACAAACTGCAGGAACTTCTGTCCGCTCACCAGGAACTCCCGGCCCTGCTCCTGCTCCCAGTCATCGATCTGTGCCTTCAACTTCTTTTCCAGCTGCAGGAAAGGGAAATTAATTACAATATTAACTCATCACCATGTCAATGTTCCTTCCAACTGTATTCTGAGATTTCATCTTTTAGGGCTACACCCTTTACCACTTTTTATTCCGAAAAATTTCAAGCAGTTTTGAATAGCTGTACCGTACACTAATTCTCTTACTTTAGGAAGGTTTTTGTGAAGATCTGCTCTCTGCTTTTCTTCCTTCAGAAGGTTCCCTCCCCTGTTTGTAAACCTTGCCGGATCTGTTGCTTTTCTCTGTAATGAGATGAAGTCAGAGAGAGAGGAGTGTTAGGGTCAGTGAGCTCACAGCATTGGTAATGTACTTTGTCATCTTGCCACACTCTTACATCAAGCTCCAGGTATAGCGTCCAGCTCTCCTGCCATTTGTGTACCCCTTCAAAGAGCTCTCTGTGAGCCTCATAGTGCTGCTTCAGATGCAGGATCTCAGCATCGTGCAGACTCAGCAGGTCCTCTGTGTAATCCTCTGTTAAAGGAAACAGACAGCACAATAATATACAGCACAGCTCAATCTTCTTGTGAAACTACAATGTATGCACAGTAGGTAGTAGGTAATCCAGGTAAAAGTATATAGAATAAATCTGTGGTCACTGTAAAACTTGTAAACAAACCATCATAGTAGGGTGCGAAGGCCTGCCTCTGCTCAGGGCTGTAGAAACATTTTTCCCAGTAGGCCGCCACCTCTGCTCGGATAGCTTGGATTACATTCCGAATGTTCTGTAGCTTCAGCTCATGCAGACGCTCCGCCTCCTCTTGTAACTAGGCCAATCCAGAAAGGCACCAATATGATGAAAGAGTAAGAGTAACTCATGGGAAATAAGCATGTGCTTGTGTTGGAGTTCATATTTTAAACAAACCATAGATAGTGCAGTGACTGAGAAGCTGAGTAATACATGTAGACTGTAGGCACTCCAGAAATATATCAATTAAATTAGCAAAGTGCTCCCCCAGTGCTTTCTTCCACAGCAATATGCAAGAATCTAAAACATGTTGTATTAAAAACCATAGCAATACATCAATAGCTGCCCTCTTTCAATATGCCTTGCTGGGTACTGTAAACATCCTGTTCACAGACCATATAAACGAAACGAGTGCGCTTGAAAACTGCACTGTGAACACAAACGAAACTTGGTCCTGAAAAAAAGGAAAAAGGACCACGAAAAAAAAACCTTAGGTTGCATCCAAACAAACTCAGTCCCTTTGCTACATTGATACATTGTTTCAAACTAAACAAACCAGACCGAGTCCGTTTGAAATGGACCCAGTGTGAATGCAGCCTAATAGAACTAAATATTTTAGTGCTGGTCCTATTACCTTCTCTATGTACTGACAAACTCCACGTACCATACTTATACATTTTAGGACAAAATGTCAAAAGTGTTTTTAAATTTCACTTACAGCCTGAATATTACTTGGTCTGGACCCAACCATGCGAACAGAGAAGGCATCCCTCTCCTCCTGTGGAACCTGCAGTCTCTCCCATAGCTCCACGATCCTGTCGCGGTAAGACGCGCAAAGGACCTCATTCTGGGACTTGCGCATCTCCAGCTAAAAGTAAGAAACAGAGTTTGAGCCAGCTTTTGGGAAGAGCTTCATAGCAGAACCTAATTAAAGTAAATTACACCAGGTCCAATTTAAATAGTAAAAATATGAGACAATTTTCCAATATAAAAATATGCATCATTTGAAATATTTCACCACCTACCTGATTCAGGAGCTGATTCAGCATAGCGATGTTTTCTGTGGACAGACAGAAAGCCTCCTCCTCCTCACACACCACATCTCTCTCGAAACTTGTATCTGGTGAGTGGTCTAGCTCCTCCATGCACAAAATTATCTGCCTTTTGATGCCCACAAACTCTCTTCTTCTTCGCTCCTAAACAACAAGCAGCAGAGTTAGAAACAATCTGCAATGTAAAGAACTCCCTATATTCACAGAGAGATAGTGCTCCAAGCTTATGAAAGACAAATACATTAATTTGTGCCTTAGCCATCTTTTATAACAGCCTGTTCATAACACAAAACTGCACTCACGTAGGAAGGGATATAGTCTTACCTTTTCTGCACAGAGACTTGCAATGTGGTGGCGGAACTGGTTCAGTTCCTCCAGGCTGGGGACAGCATCACTGTCAATGCAGTAAGGCTCGGTGCAGAGAATGTCACAGAGGTCCTGGTCTTGCTCTTTCAAGGTCTTCAGATCATGCATCCTCTCCTTCTTCTGTTTCATCATTACCTCCAGTCGTGTGCGGATGTCCTTCTCAAGCTGCAGGACTGTGTTTCCCTCCTCTTCCTGCCAACGCAACAAGACTCTTTAGAACTGATCAGGCAGACAATGCAGCCAGGGACCCAACCAGCTCAACATAAGGGATTCTGCTGCAGACTTCCATTCACAGCACAGACATGCCTTTAGATTTAGTACAACACAATGTAACAGTGTTGCTTCCTTTCCACCACTAGGGAGAGCTTTAAAAAGTCAGACTTTGGATCCCAATGTTTATCTTGGTGAGAAAACTTTTCCTGTTGCTTACATCACCAAAACCATAGGAAAGGACATTAAGAGTCTGGGTTCTAGCCACACTTAGAAACCTTGTCAGTTTCTAAACAGTTTAAATTGTTTTAATTAGATAACCAAGTAGAACACGTGTCAATCCCCCTCACCTCAAACGGAGGCAGGCGAAGCTCCATGCACAGAGTGTCCAGTTCCTTGCGGCACAAAGCAATGCTATTCAGCAGCCTCTCCCTGAGACTCTCCTCCTCAGATATCATCATATCCAGCAGACCCTAAGGGGATACATCATCATTGCTTCAACATAAGCACTTTTTACATGTTTGTCTTGACATTTATTTCTTCTCAAAGAATTGTATTTATTTTAGCAATGCCCGATTAAAACAGTTTCAGTACTCACTTTAATGTGTTTCTTTACCACATCCGTTCTCTGCAGTCGTTGATCCTCTGGGATCCCAATCTCCTCCCAGATATCCTTTAGGTGGGACAGGGCTTTGTTTAAACATGCCACAGACTCTGCAGCCAACACCTCACTGGCAAGGCAAAGGTGATACACAGTTCATTCTCTGAAGAACAGATTCAACTTACATCTGCAGAGCTAAGTGTGCGATACAGTGCTGATGTAGCAAGGACAAGTTACAGTGATTTACAAAGTGTGGACACAGAGGAATCTACAGTTGGATTGTATAAAGATGCAACTTTAGTACAAAGCAAGTTACATTACCTCAGCTCAGGAAATGGGCAGTCTGCCCTTTCAAACTTTGACAACAGCTGTGACACCTTTTTATCAGGTAAACTACTGCACTGACTGGTTCCAAGTTACTTCAGTGTATTGGGATGTTAATCTTTTGCAACGGTTTTCTACTCCAGGCTCCCCTCTACTGAATGTGTTTTAGACACACCCAGTCATTATTCAGGCACGTTTTAAAATTGAAAAACAAAAAACAACAACAACAACAACAACACCATTGCTTACAAGACTTGTTAAGAAATGAGCAAATCAGAATCCTATGTAATTTAGGTAAATACAGTAAGACTAAATCATCAAATCAAAAATCCGCATTATTATAATGATGATGATGATAAATCGGCATCCCAATACTGTATTGAATATATTGTACAAAGCAGAATTGTTTGTATAATCCAGTTTCACAAATCCAAGGGGGCAGACAAAATTGTGTAAATGCCAGTTCGATTCAGTCAGTAGGTTTCTAAACTAATTTAAGTGTAAACTCAGAGTTTAAGAGGAGTCTTTGAAGTTATGAAAGAGAATGTATCGTGCATTGATTCTTGCAACAGGGCTCAAACTAGCAAACAAACCAGTAAGCAATGGCTCAGTTTTGCTCGCTGTACTGTCCATGCATGGGCGAAACAGGTGTACACTTTAACTTTTCAATTACCTGGATTCATCTTTCCATATAAATTACATCGTACGTATTTTAAAAATAAAATAAAACGCTGCTGTCGTTTACAAAAAACAATGGTCACTTTATGCCTTCACTCGGGCGCTAGAAACTCAGGTTCAAGGTTGACTGTAAAATAGTTTATTCTGAAACACATATACTGCTGTACTACACCTTGCTGCAGTGCTGCACTGGGTGAATACACACGATGTATTGACTATTGTCTCTCTCTCGAAACTCACGGTTTCCAATCCCCAGCCCCCAATCAATTGTATCACAAATAAACGAAACCGCCATCTATTAACGATAATACAATAGCAAAACGTCGCAAGTCTTCCACGCTTGTTTAGATCGCTTTCGTTGCTCAGGGTTAAGGCAAATAATAAACACAATATAGAAAAGCATGGCATTCTACAGATTTGGCTATTTGCGGCCTCTTCTGTAACATTGATTAATTAATTACTTAATAACATGTTTTATTTATCAATTAATACAATATACTAAAATGAATATACTATATTATACTTTGTGGTTATACCAGTTTTACGTGGCATCATGTGATCTAATGAGTTTTTTTTCCATTCCGTTCTTCAGCGACATATAAACGTCCACATTATTTGAAGTTCGCATCCTCACCTTTTCCTCATGTTAACCGTTAGCCGGACTCCGATACGCTGGTAAAATCCCGTCTTATAATAGACTATTATTTTTGTTATTTTTTATTTTTTTCTTCCACTCGCTCGCACTGGCAGTTCCGTCTCATTTAATTCAAATTTCCCGACTAACTGCATCTTACTCCTATTGGTTTCGAGAACGGGACGTCATGGAAACCATAGCAACTAAACTATTTTGTTTCTCCACCCTTCAAGCGCCTGCGCCTTGTGTCCAAACGAGGTCGTGCTGTAAACGATGAAGTCAACATGTCACAGTAGACTGCTTCTGCGGCTTTGAAAAGCGCATGTTGCTAATTTAACATTAAAATAATAACCCAGTACTCACAATGACCTCGTAACACACATCCATGATGCATTTCGTATTTTGTGAAAGCTGTTCTATACAAAATAACCTGGCCGATCAGAAGCTAGAATCTTTGCAAAAGTAGTTGCGAAATGTTTTCATTGGAGCACAAATTTACCTGACGACTCAGCCCACACAGTTTTGTATTTAAATTGGAAGATATTATTAGCGCCGTTGCATTTTCTCAATAACTCGGTCTCGATGTTCCAATGCAGGTGACAGTAAGGGGCTTTCCCCAAGAAAAAAACAAGTTACATAACATTATTAACATTTAACCTTAGACCTGTGTAAGAGTATTAAAACAGCACAGACACCGTATGAGGTTTCCTCTACTTTATATTGAAATAAAAAATCAATATAATCTGGAAAATTGGAACTTGAACAATAATGCATGCTGAAAAATGATTTGCATGTGTCCAGTGTACACGGTTTTAAGTGATGGAACTGTCAAGAAACACCTTTGATACAGATCTTTTCATTAGACAATACCATTTTGACCGCTATGAAATTATTCTCTAACATTAACCACGTTTTCCTGCTGTTGCCGTTTAGAAAACAAATGTGCAGAAAATGCACTAGCAAATGATTACTACATTTGATCCAATAAGTCATAATGAAGAATCATTCCCTTTGTTGAGAATCACATTTGACACTGATCCTAACAAACTAAAAGGACTTGAGGCAGGTGACAAGGCCAGTGGCATCTGAATCTTAATTTTTCCCACACCAATAAATGAATTTTTTGGGGTAACTAATGCTGCTAGGCATAAAAGAGCCTGACTTACTCAAGAAGAAAAAGTATTTTTGTGACTGAGTGCTGCTTGCTTGACCTTCAATTCTTATTTGTTGGTTGATTGCTCCTGCAGGAGTCATGACCACGTGCCAAACAGTGTTAAACTCAAAGTTTTACAGGAACCATCTGCAGAGGTATTTCCAGCATAGACTTACAAGACAACAACTAGAACAGCAGAATCTTTAAATGTGTAAAAAACGGTTTTAAAATGGGATTTGAAAACGTAAGCCCTTCTTTTTAAGGTTGCACTGGAGAGAACGGGTTCTCAGTCTGTGGTCTGTACAGTGCATTCACTTACCCTCTGTGAAGATCCCAGTTAAGCTTAAGAGAATATCGGAACGCCTCTAGTTTCTTCAGCTCAAGTGGGTTGATTCTTGTTTTTGATGGGAACAGTCCCAGGTGGATTTGGCACTGGCAAACCCGTCTGTTAACAGTATGTGGAAATCTTACCTGATCTTATGAAAGGTAGACTAACATTAGTGTGGGTCTGTGAAACAAGCAGTTAGTTGAAATTACTGTGTTTTGTATAGTAAAAAGGTCACACACTTCCAACTTCTGCGCAAAAACAAGATTCTCTAACATAGGTGAGCTGATAGTCTTTTACCACTGGCTGAGATATTTACAGTCACACATTTGGCTAACAATAACTTTGAGCTAGGTCCGATTTTGGCAGAAAGGTCACAAAGCAGAGGAATACACATTAGCTATTTTCCTCCTCCTGTACAGTTTGGCACAATACAGACTTGCATCCTGGTGTGCACTCCTGCAGCCAGCTTCATGGGCCCCCTTTTCACATTCAGTAGGAAGGGACCATACTACATCAACCCTGTCCCAGGAAACTCCCAGGGTCACACCCGACTGTCCAGCACGGACTCCAGCAGCCTGGCACTGTTGGTGATGGCTGTTGTCACGATGATGAATTTGTAGCCTTTATAAATGGAAAAAAACAAAACAAAGCAAGGTCTTGATTTTATTTTTTTCCTGCAACTTGTCTCCAATCAAATCCATACTGTACTGTGTAACTGGTAATCCACAGTTCATTCTGGTCTTTAACAGTGCAGGCTTTCGTTCATATTATAAAATATAAAATATGCATCTTATATCTGCAGTCCTTCAGATTGACTACAATCTAGTAAAACTAAGCCTAAAGAATAAGTCTAGAACTGACACAATGACTACGCTGCACTGTAGCTGCCCTATCTGTAACATTTACACCTGTACCTATTGTATCACTATCTATAGTTATGCAATGGCATCTACAGTACAAGAATCATGTTTCAAATATTACATTGTGTTGTATGTTCACTACAGTATGCCTTTTGAGCACTCTTTGACCAGAATGCAGGCCTTGTTTCCAGCCTACTTTAGTTATATTCCACAAAAGAAGTTTGAGCTGCAAGCCCACTGAAATCTGTTTGAAGCCAAAAAGCTGCACAGAGACAAACTAAAGAAATGTCTCAGCCTGGAAGACAAATGTGATTGAGCATGGGCAATCAGTCACACTCCTGCAGCAGTAGAAGGCAGCTTTTCTAAAAACTTTTAACACCTGTCCGTCTCTCTGATTCAGCATTGCATACCTCTCTCTCTCCCCAGGAATCTCAGGGCTGAAATTTCAGAGAAGGTGCAGCCGCCCAGGAACACGACGAAGACGAGCCGCTGGGAATCGTGCTTGGTTTTCATCTCGCCACCACTGCCACCTGCTGGAGGGAGGAAGCAAAGCATAAGTTTAAGGCAACTGGCACTAAAAGGGACAGACTACACACATTAACAGTGTAGCAGTTCCATCGTTAAGGCAGGAACTTGATTCTGCATTTCTACATTAACGGCATTGTATATATATATAAATGTATATTTGTTATACAAATTGGTCATCTTATGTTACCTAGAGTAAAAACGTAGTCAACGTATATAGATGACCTCACTCAAACCTCTAACTCACTCTCTTACCTGTGACTGCAAACTCATTCCCATTGAGCAGGCGAGTCACCTCTTCGAGTCCAGTCCATCCGCGATCAAGAACCTGCAGAGACAAGCAGAGTCACATCAGCGCTGCACTCACCCCAAGAGCTTTCCTATTGAATGTTATTTGATAATTCCCTGCTTGTTGCCACATACCTGCTCCACCAGCTTACAGCTCAGAGGCACGTAGGCACCGCTGAAGATGTAGGCCATGTCTCGCGGGGTGCACAGGTCGTACTCTCCGTCTACCTTGGGGATCTGAGGACAAGGACACTGTTACACTGGGCAGCACTGCTCCCCACCTGCTTAAACGAAACGAACCGTCGCTGTGCTACTCACCAGAACCAACTTTTTGCTCAGTGCTCGGAAATTGCTTTTCTTCGCCAAAGAGTTAAAGGCATCTGTTAACTTCCCTGAAAAACAGTTCAATAACAAACCAAGGTGAGTAGACAGTGTAGGCACTGGCTGAACCATATGCCTAAAGGGTAAAAATGATGGGATGTCTGCTTACTGCTTTCGGTTGGTCAGAAAGGTACTGCGGTCTGGCTCAGCCACTGTTGCATAAGTGGCTGTCTATCTGTCTGTATGACCTCTTTTGTCGGATTGTCTCACCTACAGCCTTGTCGGTGACGAGTTTGCCCACTTTGTTCTCCATGGCGGTGATGGTGTCTCCAGGCTGCTGCTCCACCAACAGGCCCAACTTTCGCAGGTTTGCAAAGGTGAGGAGGTGCTCTGTGCCATAGCTCTGAGAGAGAGACACACACATCTTAGACAACCACACTGCTCTGTGCCATAGCTCTGAGAGAGAGACGCACATATCTTAGACAACCGCCCTCAGGCAGGGAGATAAAACACATTCAACCCACACCACAGGACAGACACCCAGCAGCCTTCGCCACACCTTCCATGCAGGAGTAAAGCGATACAGCCTGCTCTCTTAATCCCACAGGTGCTCTCCAAAAACTCACCTGCAGGTACTGAGCTTTCAGGCTTCGATAATCTTTAGGAATTAAACCTAAAACCAAAAAAAAAACAAAAGGAAATGATGGAAAATAAAGGCTCAGTGTACAGAGTGCAAACTGGCAAATCTCTGCACAGCCTCACCATTCTCCGTGAGGGACAGGAGGCACAGCAGCCGCAGGCTCTCGGTCAAAGAAACCTGTGAACGGAATCAGGAACGCTCATTTACTGAACCGAAAGGGAACCCAAGGCGAGAGAGTATCGTTGAAAATAGTAAAGTGTGCCCGACACCAAATAAATCTCACATCCCAGCATTACAATCACACCTGCACTCTCAAGAAGAGCTTTACATCTGTGGTTCTAACTGCCCAGTACAGTCAGTCCCTTTCTTACGCTGCCCATTTTGGCCAGTGCGGTGTCCTCACTCACCTGTCGGTTGATGTGCTCCTCTATGTAGCTGATGCTCTCTCGGATATTGAACCCTTCCAGCAGACCTGTACGAGTGAACAGAAGAAAAGGAGTCATTATTGGTCACTCTTGCAGAAACCCATGTTGATGAAGAAATACCCCAATGGTCTGTCATTCTGCACTGGAGATAAATGGATCATTTTTGCCATTGCTTACTAAAATCCTTTGCCTTTTTTTTTTTTTTTTTTTTTTTTTTTTAAGAGGCAATGAATACGTATTCAGAGGTAAGAGCTCTTAATAGGGTTAATGGGTATTAAATGTCCCACCCATACAGAAGCACAGATTCACATGTAAACTCAGACATAGACACACTCACAGTGTTCGGTTTTCAATAGCTCCTGAAAGTCCTGCTTGGTTTTTTTCTTCATGATGGACTCGCAGGCACTGATATCTGAAAAAGAGAACCTGCTAACATCAGAAGGGATAAGGAAAAAGCAGCGCATTTTTCATTGCAAAAGAATGCATTTATAAACACAAAAGGAATGACTAGTACATTCTGACTTCAACTGAAAAATAATACCATAAGGAATACGGATCTCGTTAAATGAATGCTTACAGAATAATCCACATGCCTCAGAAACACCGCAAAGAGAATGATTTATGAATGCAAATACATAATTCATATGTGGTGGATTGTCAGTGTTAAGCTCAGAAAGCCCAAGTGCGAGGATGCTGTGGGAAGCAGCACTTTATCAGAGACAGTGCTAGAGGGCAGGGTGCTTAAAGATCAGGGTGCTGGTGTTCAGATGCCTAGTGGAGAAAGGAAGGTCACGTACGCAGACTCAGCAGACGGTGATCCTGTTTTAACCCTTTCAGCTCCTGAGAGACAAACGTCTTCATCTGTTGGATATCCATTCCACGGCGCTTCTGTACAGACAGGAGACAGTGTTAGAGAGATGCTACACTGAAGAAGGCGACAAAGTCAAAATGCCTCCTGGATTACATTTCTTAAGGCATGGAGGCGCACTCACATCGTAGGCGGTCTGCAGGCTTTTGGCTTTCTGACTCAGGAACCCAAAGACGTTGGAGAAATGTTCATTCCGGATCTCATTGAAGACCTGAAATACAGACACCCTCTCTTTTAATATTTAGAACACAGGACCCACGTTGGAAACAGCAGCCACTCACCTTATCACTGGAGTTCAGCATGACTTTCAAACTCTTGTCAGAAGAAGTGACCTCAGGACCAAACTCAACGCATCCTGCAGAGATGGAAGCCAAAGCAGAATTAGTTTTGTAGTAAAGAACACCAGCCCCACTAGCCCAAGGGGTTGGATATTCTGTGCTGAGGGGGAATGTTAAAGTACTCGCCACATTTAATCCTGAAAATATCATCAACGAGTCCTTCATACACAACCTGGGAGCAGAGCGAAGTCACAAAATCCACATCTGCAAGAGAGAGAAAATTAAATATTTTATTCCACTTACTCCCTTTCAAAAGCAAACAAAGTAATGCTTCAGTATTTAAATACAACAGCAATGCAGAGCCACAGTGCTTACATTGCACATTTCTAAGCAGTCCTTATAAACAACAAACTTTGATCTGTGAAAAAGATTCTACTACTGCATTATAAACAGCTGGTGTAAATACTGAGAGCACATTCTTTATTTCATGCGAGTGAATCACTGCAATATAAAACCATATTCAAAGTTCAATTTAAAGTTCGTATATCTTTACTAGAACTGCAAAAGTCAACCACTTGAAGGTTAAACTAACAGGAAACTCCCCCAAACCCTCCCTGGAAGGCACTCCTTACCTCTGTCAATGAGGAAGACATTCCCAACCTCAGGCTGCCGGGGTCTCTGCTCCCCATCCTCCACAAGCTCCCGCCACGTCTCATAGGTCATCTAAACCAATCAGGAGAGACAGACAGATGCGAGTACTTGACACCTCTGAGCTGGCTTTGAGACTAATCACATGCCCATAATCTAAGCAAAGTCCTAATATGCCGACAGCTTACCTTGGCACACCTGCCGATCCCATAGATCTTTGAGAAGGGCCCGTAAACTGAGTGCAGGAGGTGCAGGGCTTTGCCTGCTGTGGACACCCAGCGCTGGTCTCCCTCCTGCAGACAGCAGAGTGGTTATAGAACCAGCATGGGGGGGGGGGGGGGGGGGGGGGGGGGGGACGACACTGCCCTAGTGAATGTGAAATATTTATAGACAGATTTAAGCAAAAATTAACTCCTCAAAGAGCAAAGCTAATAAAGTAAGATCATTGCTTTTGAATTTCACACTATATAAAGCAAGCTGACAAGCAACGGGGTACCTGTGGATGCCTGTGTTTCCTTACCAGAAAGTAGTCTCTGAAGAACTCAGGCAACTCTAGACTGATGAGGTCATCATCCAGTGGCAAGAGATAAAACTCCCACTCGTCACAGCTCACATCTGAAAGAAGAACAGTATCTGTAATTAGGTCCTAATCCAGTAGACAAAATTTGGCTACGACTACTAGACTGATGAGTTGGACCAAGCGTTTAAAAGATATCTGAATTGCTGTGCATCTACCTCCATAGATCCCCTGCTCCTCCAGAATCGTCTCGCAGGCGTAGAACTGAAACAGATCAGACAGACTGGGTCAGTCAGAACCAGGCCACTGATTGTCAAGCACGTACTAGTACACTGACAGACACTTGTCTACAGGAATACTGTAGGTTTACATGTGCAGTAAGAGATGGGGACAGACATTGGGACAGCGAAGTAGAGTGAGGACAGACGGACAGCTCCTCAGAACTCACCTTCTGTGGGCTAAAGATGAGCTTGTATCTTCTAAATCTCCCAGCTGCTTTGTCTGTGTTTACAATATCTGGCAAAAAAGAAATGGAAATTACACCTCAGCTCTGTTTACTAAGGCTACCACACACACACACACACACACACACACACACATGCATTGCCTCCCACTCACTGGCAATCCACTTCACACTGTGTATTCGGGGCCGGATCAGAAAGCACAGCCTGTGGAGAAAACAGAGAGAATGTCAGGAATCTTTCGAGACAGATATGAGCAAGCACAGACTAAACTGTGAAGTGTGAAGCTTGCAGGTCGTTAAGAGCTTTCCCAAATAAATATACCACCAAATAAGTGTAGACCAATTCAGTTCAATGTTAAATGAATATCCTGAATCTCCATTTTCTGCAAAGTGCAGGGGACGCACAGATTGACAAATAATGCGTTACTGATAATGACTGCATGGCTGTCAAACAATCCGAAAGCAGTGGAGTGTGTTATGATACTCACTGGTCACAGGTGCTAACAATAGGCTTGTTCTCCAGTTTGTACAGTTTATCCACTTCATGTTGCTGGAAAGAAAAAAGACACATAATTCTGCAGTATAACAGGGGTGAATGACAAGGTTAACTGCATATTCCAATGTCAATAAGATGAACGACTCTGAAATATACCCTTCCCCCTTATCCAACATATTAATTGAGGAAGGCAGTTGTTTTTGTGCGTTGTTGACACTTTTTTGTTATGCAATTCATATAATACAGTCACTGACACAGTCCAATTCTATATTACTATGTATACTGCATACATAGTACACTCATGGCTGTAACTAGCTATGAGGACACCAAGTTTGTGTCCTCAGCTGTTTTTTTGCATCATCAATGCTGAGGCTCATGTAAAGATTCTGGTAAAGTACTAGAAAAGATACTCCTTAATTTTCTCTGTTGGTTTGCTGTATAACATAGATTTGGAGGTTGAATAGTAAATACCAAGCAGTCATATAAATACTGCAGCTATAGCTTGAAACACACACACACACAGGGACTTATATACATCTGTGCACAGGTAAGAGGTCAATGCACCTTCAGGGTGGAGACATTGGCGATCCGATCCAGGGGGCTCATCAAATCTGCTTCAATAAATAAGTCCTTCTTCCCGGGTAACTGAGAAAAAAAGGGGCTATTTACAGTTTTGTGTGACACCATCACTGTGAGGATGGGAAAGCGTCTGCTTCTCTCGTGCGGGGAGCCCCGACATTAACCAACGTACGAGATACTACCTCAAAGAGAATTAAGATATTATACAAATATCTTTCATGCTTGCTGCTGAAAGCCAGACAACAATACACCATCAGCAAGCGGCACAGATCACTCATTCAAGCACCAGTATAACACTCAATGAACCACTTTACTATGCCAGCCCTGTCCACACCTGTTCCAGCAGGTAAATCAGCTGATCCCGTGCCAGCCTCTTGAGGTGTGAGAAGTCAGGCGGTTCGGGGGCGTCCCGTCTGCTGTTCAGAGCCATCGGGGCCAGGCAGCTCCACCCCGCCAGGCACAACAAGAGGTCTCAAAAGTACAAATCTGCGGCGAATGACAGTTTACAACACAGGTTATGCAGGATATGAACTGAAATGTCAATGCGAAGTCGAGTTGGTTTCATAATATTTTAACACCAAAAAGAACGGGAAGCCATTATTTAAAAAACATCATCGCGTGTAATTAATTTTACTACATGCAATAATGAATACAATCAATATTTTCTTTTCTGAGAGGAAAAAAAAAAAAAAAAGACAATTTCGGGACATAAAACAAAAATCTATGTCAGACCCAAAATATGAGAAAACCTTACCTTAAAAACAAAACCTTCTCTGACATCAATCCATGACTCGGCCTGCCTGCAAGCTCTCCCTTCTTGCGGAAGCAAGGTTACGGTAGACTTTGTAGCACGGACCCAAAACCAAGGGGTACGACCGCAACCAAGCCAGACGCATGCGCAGGTGCTGGAGTGCGTTTGCTTTGCGTTTACTGAGACATTGTGAACTGTGTGTTTAGGTGATACTCGTCTCTTCTTTTACCGAGACGAGGGATGAACTTGGAAACTGTCCTGCTGCTCGAGACGGTCAACTTCGCCGCCGAGAAACACAAAACCCAGCGGCGCAAGGACCCCGAGGCCACCCCGTACATCAACCACCCCATCGGTACGGTGCGCAGGGGAATGGTGGAGGCAGCTGCACCCCGTGGGTACGGTGCCCAGGGAAAGGGTGGTGGCAGCTGCACCCCGTGGGTACGGTGCGCAGGGGAATGGTGGAGGCAGCTGCACCCCGTGGGTACGGTGCGCAGGGGAATGGTGGAGGCAGCTGCACCCCGTGGGTACGGTGCGCAGGGGAATGGTGGAGGCAGCTGCACCCCGTGGGTACGGTGCCCAGGGGAATGGTGGAGGCAGCTGCACCCCGTGGGTACGGTGCCCAGGGGAATGGTGGTGGCAGCTGCACCCCGTGGGTACGGTGCCCAGGGGAATGGTGGAGGCAGCTGCACCCCGTGGGTACGGTGCCCAGGGAAAGGGTGGTGGCAGGTGCACCCCGTGGGTACGGTTTCCAGGGAAAGGGTGGTGGCAGGACTGAACTTAATTTGAATGCAACCGAAATAAGTTTGTGAAGGTGACGGGTTTTGTTCTCAGCGTGCGGGGAAATAAAGGCATTTGTCGTGGCAGAGGGAAAGTTAGGAATTTACGTTCTTTTCAGTCAATAAAGATAATTTAACAACAATATGGCTCAACCTATATCTGCGACACATTGCCATTGAGTAAACATACGATAAACTGTAATTACAATCGCTAAATACACACCTGCGTCACGTGTCAGTGAGACCTTTCTACAGAAATATGCAGTCCGAAAGGACTGACGTTTCTAAGAAAACTACCGGTTGTTTTTATTTATTTATTTATTTTTTTGCGACGTTTCTTGTTTTTTTACCATTATTAAGAGCACGGGAAAAGCGTGGTCAATTATCACAGCAGGGTAATTATTGTACAAGTATTGACTAAGAAAAATGACTTGTAAACATTTTCTGTGGCAAATGGAGTGAGGGAACAGTACATCATAATCAAGCCGACGATCTTCACATTTTGTGCTATTTTAGAAAGCTGGTGGGTGCATTAGAAGAATTTGAAAAATGTTCATAGCCTGCCTTGTTTATTTCAGGAGTCGCCAGAATTTTAAGTTATGAAGGTGGAATAACAGACATTACTGTCTTGCAGGTACTGTAAATTTGCTTGATAAGATTCTTTCTCCAGTGTCAGCTCTACTACGGATGCAAATAAGACTCCCATTATATAGCACTTTGAGACGTTCCAAGTTTGAATATGAGCTTAGTTAGCGCTATCTGAGCTTGTTGCTAATTTAAGCTCACAGACCAACTGGAATTTATCAAACTGCACCCTTGCCCAAATCCTCAAGAGCAGCAAATTGTTTGTAGCATGTTGCTTGTTTAGTGGCTGTAGTCACTGTGCTCTGAAATCCACTTGCTCTGTTAAGTGCTTTGAAATTCAGTACTGCAGTGTATGATAAAATGCTAAACAAACTTGATTACCTCCTCTGTATTACTTAATGCTTAGTAAATGAAAGTTGTGTCTGCTTGAGGTGTATCAATGTGAGGCAATTAACTGTGGGTGTATTTCCAAAAATGTGTGTTGATGGCCTTCATCACTGTGAGTATAATTAGGCAGATATGAATAATATTGAAGCGGTGTATGTGTTTTGCACCCCTCGCAGGCGGCACTGCTCCACGACACAGTGGAGGACACAGACACCAGCTTCCCCGAGCTGGAAGCTGTTTTCGGGGCCACAGTGGCGCGGATTGTTCAGGAAGTGACGGATGACAAGACGCTGTCCCAACAGGAGAGGAAGCGGCTGCAGGTCGAGCACGCCCCTCACTGCAGCCACCAGGCCAAGCTGGTCAAGCTGGCTGACAAGCTGTACAACCTCAGGGACCTGAACCGCTGCACCCCCGCCGGTGAGACTGCCCACACAGGCACCCCACCACTTTGAGATTTTTGTATCGCAACTCCAAAATAGAATGCCAACGCTGATTTTTTTTGGTTTTTGAGAATGTATTCATATTAACCCTTTCATGCATGGTAACCTCATATTGGGGACAGTATTCTTGATATGGGGACATGTGGAAGATGCAAATGCATGAAAGCCTCATATGAGGATGCACAGTTTTCCCCTCAACTGCCTCATGAGAAGGTAGAACAAAGTGAAGTTACTGTTTCTGTTAAGGAGACACACTAGGGTAGACTTGTATTCCTATGGCAGGCATGTATAAAACAGAGGCTTGGTCACTCTGTATCACTGTGTGTGTGCTCCGAGCTCTGGCTGATGGAGGTGTTCCTGTGTTTGCTTGCAGGCTGGACGCCACAGCGTGTTCAGGAGTATTTCACCTGGGCAGCACAGGTAGTGAAGGGGCTGCGGGGGACAAACACTACCTTGGAAGAGAAGCTGTACCAGCTCTTTAAAGAGCGAGGCATTGAGACTTGACCAGCAGAGGGAGCCAGAGAAAATCTGTCAATCAGAACCATGAACAGAACACACAGCTTTTCTTTCAGGTTGATGGAGGGGGGATAAATACTTGGATTTTGCTTTGGTTTATTCATTTATGTGAATAAAAAAAATGATTTGATTATGTCGTGATGTCTGGTTTAATTAAAGACTTGATCATCTATCATTTAGTAAGCTTCCTTGTAGTTCCTCTAAGGTAAAACAATAAGAATCTAACAGACCCTGATTAACTACCTCATGATTCCTTAGGTAAGGATTAGTGCTAATTGGGGTTGTGAAACCAGTCATAACATGTTAATGTTTAGATTTGCCTTGGAAGTTGTGGGGAATGTTTCAAGGTTCTATAATAACAGATACAAAAGTCGCAAGCTAGTGGCCTGAGGTATTCAAGTGAAGTGATAATGAAATAACAGTAAAAATTGTCTATTTGTGTATGCAATAAATTGACAATTCAAAGGCCATATGAAACAGAAATGTATGATCACTGGGGAAGCAATTCACACATCTGAGGAACTCAAAACCACACCCAGTAATTTTGCATGTTGCTGGTGGAGTTTAGTCTAGTGCAAATTTCAGTTGTGTTTCATTTATGCCAGCTGAACACAGGCTAGTACAGGTAGTGCTGTTAGTGTCAGGGACAGCCAGAGTAATGAATGCCTTCTACATCTGTCTGCTCCTCATTTGCTGTGCTGGAGTGAAAGTTAAGGCTGCTAATGCAAATTATTGACTAAAAGAGGAAACTGGTTCTTGCATCAAAAAGTAAATAATAGTGATCAGAATAGGCATTGCAGATTTCAAATGTTTAAAACAGGAATATTGACTTTAGAAGATCATTGTGCGTCTTGAACAATAAAAGACTACACACGTTCAAGATGGGTTACTGTGTTTTGTGATTTAATTGAACACTGGGTCATGTTATGAAGCTCAGGCACAGTGGTTAATGTTTAAATCACCTACCAATTGTGTTAGAAGTTTTTATTATAAAGCAATTAAATACTACTGAATAGAAGACTTATCCAAATCCTTTCTTAGGCATTGCTCACAACCAAGTAAAATAGTGTATTATAAAATATATAATAATATATTGGACACCTTTGGTTCAGCAATTTTAATCCTAGCTTAATTTTGCACAAATCAAAACATATATAAAAATAAAATTTATTTTTCCTTTCTGGGAGATATTGTTAACCCCAGGATGAATTTATAAGAAACGATTACACTCTACTTTTGCAATTAAACTAAAATGTTTGTTTATTTTAGGAAAAGAGTACTATGGAGGTCCTTTGTCGGTAGAAATCTATGGATTTTGTAAGTTTTTCTGCCTATTTAGAAAACCATTTCTTATAGATGTGTAGATGATATTCAATGAACATTTTCATGTGTATATAAAAATGCTATTTGGTAAGGGACAATGTAATGCTGTAGGGAACAGGACACTTCTTATTCAATCTTTGGAAACTTGTTGTCTTTCTGAAAGGAGACTCCACCCATCAAGCTCATACGTTACCAGTTTGACCAATTAAATAGGTCTCTCTGCCCACAAACCCCTGTCCTTTCTTTGTTTGGTCCTCCTCCCTGCCTCCTTCCTGCAGCGTGCCTTGTCTAGGGGGAAGGTGGCCCCAAGTGCCACTTGCCCTGCCCGCTGGCTGAGCCATTCTTAATCACTGTATTGCATTCATCTCAGCTCGGCCAGCACGGGGGCGGCTATGGAGCTCCAATGAAATTGTAATGTGAATGTATTATGTATCTGTCGGCTATCATGTTCATGTTGGGTATAACTCTTTGCCAGTTGTTCATGTGCCATCAGGCATATCTTTCACAACCAATAAACTGCTACTTTTACTACTAAGTGGATGTCTTCTTTCTGAAATGGTCTATCTGCATAGATACAATGTATCAAAGATGAAATTATAAGAACTACTTGTTGAAAACCATGCCATCCCTGCTTCTCTTTCTCTTGTGACAGGGATTCCTAGCCCTGTGTACTGGCTCATGCTGCAGTATGTCTCACTCTTCAATGGGGTCTGTATAGTTCTGATAGTCACAATGGTATTGGAAATGAAGAGGGCCAAGAAGAGACTGGACAAGGCCAGCCTGCCTGGGGCTGGACATCTTCTTACCACCCTGTAAATGGGTGCGCTGGAGAGAGAGAGAAGAGGTACAGACAGAGATTTGGTTCCAAGCTGCAGAACAGTTCTGCTTTGTGTGTCTTCACGGGACCCAGGCCTATCCATGTGCCCTTCTCCTGGTTCTGGACACTTGCTAAATATACTGTACAGTAAATGCAATGGCTGCAACATGAACACAAAATACTCTCTGTATGGATTTAGTACGTTTTTCTGCCTATTTAGAAAACCGTTTCTTATAGATGTGTTAATGATACTGAATAAACTTTGCATGTGTATATTGATAGAACAATTAGCATTTGCAGTAACAGGAATCAGTGTCTGACCGCAGAATAAAGTGTCAATTGAGACACCGCCCCTTTCTGACATCATCACTCTGTGTGTCAAGGGCAACAACATCCGGTAACTCACTCACTTCCTGTTAGGCACAGAGAAGGGGGTGCCTAGATCGTAGTTTTTTGTTTTGTTTTGTTTCCCCCCCCCAAATATAGTGATATTTGTTCTCCTTTATATTTTTTGTATTTCAATTCAGCCAGCCATGTCGGCCCAGAACTCTCTTAACATGAAGCAGCCGCCGATCCAGTCAACGGCCGGAGCCGTGCCGATCCGAAATGAGAAAGGTAGGCGAATCCGGCTCGGGCTAGGTTTAAATCGAGGGCCGGGGATCAGCCTTTTTCTATACGGCGTGCACTAGCAGGTTGATAGGTTGGGGGAAAAAAAAAAGTAGCACCTGAGTTTCACACGCTTTTCCACAGCAATGGCTGTTTCTGAGAGAACTCGTGCGATGGAGAAGCACGCATATCTTTATTTGGTAAGATGTCGAGACCGGCGCTGCTTGACCAGGCCTTATGTGCATAAGTATTACTCGTGGATGTAATGAAAAGTTTAAAGATTGAAAAACAGTGGCGTGCTACCTAGTATTATCCCAAGTAATTCAATTTAAAGTGAATTATGAAATACCCATTCACAAACCATAAAAGCTCAGTTTGTTACTGCGGTATTTATTAGAACAACCCAGCGTGTGCTTCTCTTAGTTACTGTTAATGCATATTCTTTGCTATAGCAAACACGAAGTTAACGGTTTTCATATTTACACTACAGCCTCAACACCTTAAGGGTCATTCTGTGAAAACAGTTTTACATGTCAGACTAATATTAATAACAAACCAAGGTTTTTTTGTAGTGATGTGTGTTGAGTTTGCCAGTAGTCTGAAATGGATCGAATGTAAACAAACGTTATATTTTTATGCAGTGGCCTGGCTGCTGTATGTGATATTTGAAGTTTAGTGGATGTACTTTGGTACTGTAATAAAATGAGGCAAGTGTTATATCTTCAAAGCAGTTGTATAACCAAGCTTCTGTATTGCTACCTAATGTCGTATGCTTTATTGTGTGAATGTGAGATGGAGCTATGTTAAGGTGTGTGTGTGTTGACTCTTAAATCCATGTTGTAGGTTTTTGTGTGTCAGTAGGTTGGTATCCCACAGTGGTTAATCTGTTGCTGTTTCTCTTCCAGGTGAAATTTCTATGGAGAAAGTGAAGGTGAAGCGCTATGTGTCAGGAAAGCGTCCTGATTATGCCCCCATGGAGTCTTCGGATGAAGAAGAGGAGGATTTCCAGTTCATTAAGAAGGGGAAGGACGCTGAGCCAGAGGAGCTGGAAGAGGAGGTGGTCTCTGACCCTCGTCTTAAGCGTCTGCAGAATCGTGTCAGTGAGGATGTGGAGGAGAGGTACAGTACCAGAAAACATTAGCATGCTGCCTCACCATTAGAGATGCAGATTCGCTGCTTCCTTAAGTCTCTGATGGGCCTCAAGCTGTATATGTACAGTTTGCATATAACCTGTAACTGGTAACTACAATAAAATAAAACTTTAGTAGTACATTAACTGAAAAAAAAGATCTATATCTATACACACACACATTTCCCAAAGTGTCACACTAGAGCTGTTCAGTTCCAGATTTGTGAGTAATAGCCACCTAATGTGAAACATATCGGAGCAGTTGACTTTTAAATGACAGACTATCGTCTGTAACCCCCCCCCCCCCACTTGTACAGACTGGCAAGACACAGGCAGATAGCAGAGCCAGAGGTGGTAATGGAGAGTAGCTCAGAGTCAGAAGAGGAAGGCTGGCTCCCAGACCGAGAGGAAAGCAGTGAGGAGGAAGAGGAAGAAGTGGATGATGAGGTGAGTCCTGGCTGGGATAGGCTGTGTTTTGCTGGGTGGCTGGGCAGTAACTGTGGAGGAGGAGATGCTGTAGGTTATGGTTTGCATACTTCCTCCAATGGAGGTTTGGAGGCACCGCAGTTTTTCTGATAGACTGCTCATTGTAATTGTCTACCCCCACCCACCCAAGGAAATCGAACGGCGGCGAGCAATGATGCGCCAGCGTGCTCAGGAACGAAAGAATGAGGACATGGAGATAATGGAGGTGGAGGAGGAAGGTAAATCCGGAGAGGAGTCTGAATCGGAATCAGAGTACGAGGAATACACAGACAGCGAGGATGAGGCTGAGCCCCGTCTCAAACCGGTCTTCATCAGAAAGTAAGAATAAAGTATTATAGTACGTTAAGGGGTATAAGGTTAAACTTTCCTGATTGCCATTCCCCTGTCTTGCATGGTTCAAATTAAACTTTTATCATGAATATGTGTGGAAAAAGCTTTATTGTGTTCGTTCTTAGGGGAAGAGATCAAGTTTGCTCAAACTTAGCCTTGGGTACAACCTGATCCATATCGTGTGCTGGTTCTTTAGTTAGCGAGGCTTGAAATTATTAACTTGTATTAATGATGCTTCCTCCTGCAGGAAGGACCGTGCTACTGTAGCTGAGCGTGAGGCAGAGGAGCTGCGTCAGAAGGAGTTGGAGGCAGAGGCAAAGAAGCAGGTGGAAGAGCGTAGGCACTATACACTGAAGATAGTGGAGGAGGAGGCAAAGAAGGAGTTTGAGGAGAACCGACGCACGATCGCTGCACTTGAGGCGCTTGACACAGATGGAGAGAATGAGGAAGAGGAGTACGAGGCCTGGAAGGTCCGAGAGCTCAAACGCATCAAGCGGGACCGTGAAGCTCGTGAAGCGTGAGTATTGAGAGGGTTCTCACTTTCTGGTTTTAACTAAGGCTTGATGGTACCCCATTTCTACTTTCTATCTCTGTCCTCATAGTCTGTAACCTGTGTCCACTCAGTATAGAATTAGCTTTGCGTAATGGTTCAGTATAGTTCTGACTGTTTTTTGTTCTTTGTGTCCACAGTATGGAGCGTGAGAAGGCCGAGATTGAAAGATTCCACAATCTCACCGAGGAGGAGCGCAGAGCTGAGCTTCGATCCAACGGCAAGCTCATCACCAACAAAGCGTCAAAGGGCAAATACAAGTTCCTACAGAAGTACTACCACAGAGGAGCCTTCTTCATGGTGGGTACCTTGCACAGAGTAGGAAGAGTAGAGCTGGGTGCAAAATGCAATCCAGAAAACTTCAAAACACGATTCAGAAATGTGCTTGACACATTTAACTTAGTTGCTCAGAAAGGGAGACTTGTATGTTTGAACTTGCTTATGCACATTTGTTTTAGCTTTGCTTTTATTACAAATGGTGCTTTACAAAACAGTATTATGTTGTCCATCTGTAAAACAGTTTTTTTTTTTTTTATTATTGTTATTTTTTTTTATTAAATCTCTTGTGTGATTCCAGAATGAGGAACAGGATGTTTTCAAAAGGGATTTCAGCGCACCCACACTGGAGGACCACTTCAACAAAACCATCCTGCCCAAAGTCATGCAGGTGAGCTGGGCACAACTGATCTAAGGCTTGATACAGACAAGATCAGACTGAAGTTCTTCACAGAAAGCAGACCTTTTTGAGTTTGCTTTTGTGAAGTATAAAGGGATATTGTCTAATTTACTTGGAGAAGTAACGACAGGTTGGAAAGCGGAGCATGTTGAAAGATGCCCTGGAAAGTTTGTCTAGATGTGGCAGTCAGTGGGGAAATTGCAGATCTATGTAAGAAACAGCTGTCCAAACTTTGTTTTAATATTTCTACAGAAAATAAGAAAGCTTTATTACAAATTGTTAATATTTTTGTATTTATTTTTAGGTCAAGAATTTTGGCCGCTCTGGGCGCACTAAGTACACCCATCTGGTGGATCAGGACACGACTTCCTTTGACTCTGCCTGGGCTCAGGAGACCGCACAGAACAGCAAGTTCTTCAAGCAGAAGGCAGGGGGCGTGAGGGACGTGTTTGATAGACCTGCTGTCAAGAGGAAGACCTAAGCAGGAGTTGTGTGTCGGGTTCGAGTTGAAGACTGTGGTGCTGTCAATAGAATCTGATTTCTTGCTGCAGGGCACAGCGTGCTTCTAGGACACTCCAGCTCAAGGATCTGTCCCTCTCCCTCGCATCCCCCTTCAAAAGACTCTAGACCAGGCAAGATATCGAAAGCCCTTGCTCTGTCATTTCTGTTTGCTTTGACACTGAGCTACCACGAAGCAGAGGATCTCAAGATTTTATTGCTTGCCTAATGGGACTGAAGTAACTTTCTTTATTCCCTTATGATACGTTGAATATTTAATTGTACTTATGTAGTTCAATTAAAGAAATGACATCAAAAGATGTTTGTTTGCAGTGTGTACTGTAATCTACAGTGGCTGATGCCCAATATATATCCATTATCTGTTGTAGATTTCATGGCCAGGTAATGTTCTTTGCTTTGGTTTCACAGACCTAAATAAGCTCTAAGGATATTTCTTTTGTAAACTAATAATTGCAATGTTTTAAACATGGTCTAAATCCTAAATAAATCAGACTTGCTAATTTTGTGGCAAGTAGAATATTCATTTTGTTTTATTCTGTGTATCCCAAAGCTTCAAACACTTTTCAATAGACCCACATTGATGCAGAGGATGACTTGTATTATGAATATTGCTAGTAGAATAGTGAGTAATCTAGTTATTTAGGAAACTGGCATCCACATCATATAAGTAACAGGATTGTATCTTCACAATATACCCGAGACCCATACTTGCATGTAAATATTATGCAACACTCACTGTTTTAGACTACTGATTATTTGTACACAGTGATGTTATGCATTTCTAAGTCAGGTGTTTTTAAAACAAAATGCAACCTTTTTTTTGGTTTAAGGCACCAAAAATAAAAAAAATCTACTGTAAATGTGGTTCAACTTTATATCGCTTAAGTTCTTTAGACATGGTTGCCTAACAGAAGCAGTTTTATTAACTGGATATTGGACAGGGTAGGACTACAAGTGAAGTTAGCATCATTTTTAAAAACAAAGTCACAGCTAAATATGCACGATACATTTATTTTGTTTCTTGAAATACAAACATACTCCACTTTTGTCCATGAGCCAGTTAGATCTAATAGAATCATTAAAGTCAGTAAACGCCGTGCTGGTAGGGAAAAAGCAGTCCAAACAGTTTCCTGTCTCCATCCTGCAGAATAGTGAAACCACCTCAAGAGATTTCCTGGTTCTAAATGCTGGGTGCATCTTTGAAAGCGGTTCTCTGGAACCTCAATTGTGTGTCTTGGTATGTGTAGGGGAATCAGTTTGTGAGCGCAATCAGTGCTTCCACCAGATTCCCCATGTGTTCCCTCAGACTGCGCTCTGCTACTGCTCGAGGAATCTCCATCTCTGTCATCTGAGAACAGAAGCAGCTTGTTAGGATCATGAACAATCAGGAAGTATATTCCTAGGGTTATGCTTGTTTACCGAACACTAGATATATAAGAAACACCATCAGTGAATAGGAACGATGGCTTCCATAAACAATCATGATTGTCCCTCCCAAGCACTATGTTTTTTGCTATGCCTCCTAACCTCATACTTACAATGAGCTCCACATCATCTTTCTTGATGGTGACCTTGGCCAGCTCTCTCTCTCTGTCAACACAAGTGCAGTTCATTAAAATCTCTTCCAGCTGTTAGCATTCACAAACAAACCACCATATAGTGTCTGTTAAAGTTAGCCTCCAAGTATAGGAGTGAGATATAACGAGGGCAGCATAGAGCAAGATTAAGAAAGACTCCAGCTGTAACTGAGGTATTGTTTAGAGATTTAGGTAGAATTGGGTATAGAGATGAAAACACTTGTACTCACCTCTCTTGTTTAGCTTTCTGTTCCCTGGACCTTCTGTCTCCGATCACAGACATAGCCTGCAGAAAAGAAATCCAGGAATCTTTAGATAAAGAGCAACAGCTGAGCGTATCATGAATGCAGAGTACAGCAAGTACTTCTGTACATGGATTATTTGTTAGTTGTATTTCTCTTAAAAGGAGCCCAACTTATTATTATTATTATTATTATTATTATTATTATTATTATTATTATTATTTAACTATTTGCATAGATTTCCTTACAAGCACACAATACTAAAAACAGTACTCCCATTTTTTTTTTTTTTAACTGCTGAAATGAAGACATTTGTGGTAAATTTCTGCGGTAGTTAACTGTTATATGGTGGAAACATTAAGAACTATAGTTGAAATTTACTATAGTTTTTTTGTATTCCTCAAGCTATTTCTCTAGTGTCACTGTAGCACATTTCTGTTTGTTGTTAACATTCTGGCGTTACATCTATAACTTCCACCTTTTTCTTATTTCTCTAATTATTTATCTGACCGTTTAAAACATTTTGTTTTCTTCCCCCCACTAGAAATGAGCGATACTTCCAGGTTTCTGTTCTGGTGTCTATACAGTGTTTTACACACACAGCAGGCCTCTTCCAAACTCGGCCCGCGTGTCTCGGTCCGTCTCATCGCCGGCCTTACCGTTTCCAGGTCAGAACTGGAGATCTCTTTCTCCTCCGCATAATCGGTGACACGCTCCAGATCGGCCGCGCCGCTGTCATGTTTGCGGAGTTTCTCAACCGGTTTTCCCGTGCAGTTCTCGTCGGCTTCAAGCTCCAAATCTACGTCTCCCTCTGCAGCCATGTTTGCGACTGTGACTCCGGAACGGAAAGGGAGAGCGGAACTCAGTCTTACTGTATTTTCGGATGGTATTCCAGCGAACACCAGACGTCACATGATACAAGCGCTACACCTGTCACGTGTATCATTTCAATTCCTGCTGTTCGTCGGATGCCTACTTTCTTGATCAGCGCACAATGTTAATATTAATATTAATAAAAATGCATTTGAAAAAATCTCTAAGAGTTTGAAGTATTGCCCAGTGTGTACTAGAAATATCTGGACGAGTAGTGGCTCCTGAAGTCTTGGTAGAATAGCACTGCTAGATATGCAGGAGAACATTGCTTCTAGCAACAGGAAGAGCTGATGAGTAAAACGAGAAATGCCAGGTTAATGATGTTGTGTAGAGCTCAGCACATGATCGGTACTGTTTTGCACCGGATGATTTAAGAGCATTTCCTGCACTGCCTATTGCTGTCTCCTAAGAGGCTTAAGTGGCTGGATTGTTTTTTTTAATCAGGTTCAGTTCCTAGAGGTTCAAACAGGGCACATCATGCCCACCGTCCTGACGGACCCAGTCTTGTCTCAAAGATAATTGGCTTTGCAATTTGTACAGACACTTCACTTCAATTATAAGTCGGCCTGCACCCCCACCTCTACCCCAGATAATTGCTCCCTGGGAACACAGCTCTCACTGTGGCAGCTCCCAGGGGAATGCTGCTGGAGTTGGGGAGACACTTCTGTCTGAAAACCAAGCAGTTCATTTTGGTATATGATTAACCCCCTGCCTCTGCTGACCTCTGAACTTCACACCGAACCGTGTCTCAGTCTGGGCTCTGGTGATGTCTCTCTGCATCCGGGGCCAGGTAAGAAGCAGCGCCTCTGTAGACAGACAGACAGACAGACAGACAGACAGGCAGCATAGTATTGTGTGAACTTTGTGTATTAGTGACATGACACACTGGTGAGGATCAATTCATTCCAGCTTCTTCGGGTCCTATTGGTAACCTTACTATTGTAAGCTAGATGTAGGTTTGTGAATTCTATTGGTGGTTTTTTTATGGTTTGCATTTTGGGTAAGGAGCTGCTGAAACTATATTAGTGGACAGCTGACTGGTATACTGGGTTATCTCTGCTGGTAATTGGAAAGTTAAATCCATGCATGTATATAGTGGTCACAATCAGTAGCAAGCACACTTTGTTCACTCTTTTTTAAAATTTTATATATTTCATCTGTAAACCACAAGATAAATGGGGAGTGAAAAGTAAAGCTGTTTAGTTGTAAAACACCTTTTTAAAATCCTTTTTTGTAATGCATTATGTGGTCCTGAGTTATGATTCCTATTATAGTGAGCAGTGATTGTTTAAGATGCACACCTGGTTGTTCATAATTAGTCTCTACTCCTCCTAAACACTCCTCCCCAGCACTATGTACTTCCTTAACGAGGGACTCTTGTTATAACGAAGGTGATGGTAATAGGGTTTCATTTGTTTGGTGCTAAGGAGTTAGTTCTTCATTTCCACCTGGACAATAGTTTGATGCACTTCGTAAATTCAGCTCACACACTAGTGAGAATTACAACAGGATTTACATATACACTATGCAATAGGTTATTTTATTTGTGACTCAAGTTTCTAGGATTTGAGTTGCTTGCTTTCCCAGTGTTGATTAATGTATTCACCTGTCTCCACTCCAGAGCACTCAAACCTGGCCTCTAGGAAACAGGTTTGCCCAGTAAACTTCTAATTAAGAAGAGGTCAAGCTTAGATTGTGTGGCTCAGAGGAGATTAGGGATCTAAATGGAACAGGCCGGCCCTGGATTGACTGGGATTGAATCGGATAGTCTGTTTGTGCGTGTGTGCCGAGTAATGCGTGTAAGCGGTTATTTGCGAATCCCCTTTTCCATTGAGTCTTAGTATGCGTCCATCCTAGCTATTTTAGGGTTATTGTAGGGTTGGGTATTTTAAATGTTAAATAAGTTCAAAGTTGCATTTTCTAACCTCTCCCTTATGATGATTAGAATCGTCACCAGAGTTAATTCAATGTTGATTTTGTTCTGTATTATCGAAGCCTGTAGAATCCTATTTGCTGCCTCCTTTTTGAGCACTTCCTGGTTTCAAGCAAGTCACCTGTGAATAGTAACATAGTAATAGTAAAAATAAGAAATGTGAGTTCTAAACTGGCATCATGTGATTTCTCTAGAATCAGGAAGTACACAAAAGGGCGGGCAACTAAGATTCTACTGGCTCAGGTAAGTGTTCTGAGTCCTGCATATCTGTGTTCCAAACACTGCTTGCACTTGAACTGGGAGCACTAGACTGTGTGGCCCCACTTTATCTGCAGTAACAATGTTATTATAATGACCTGGCTGAAACACTCCTATACCCATGATGTTAATGACTTTTTAAAATCCAAATCCATCTGAAGACTCTGGTGCCTGTTTACTTGACAACAGCAAGATGGGAGACTTTTGCCAGACAAGCGATTAATCACACAGCCCATGGTGTAATCTTATCCCTGTTCTATTAAAGCCTCTTTGTTTGATGTTGCTGCTGTTTCCTAACTGTTTGGCTTCACTGAATTTCACACAATATTGTTTATATTATTTGTAATGTGACTTAACAGGGGAACCCAAGGAGACTGGCCAGGGTTGTGTGATTAAAACTGGCAGGCAGTGGTGACAAAACAAGGTGACAAAACAAGGTGACAGTGTGGTCTAGTGTTCAACTGAGGGGCGTGGTGGGTTATGGGAGGAAGTGATGTGACACAGGAAGCACGTAGTTGTGGTTGGATTTTTATTGATAATTCCCACAAGAGAAACTGCCTCTGTTCCCAGCTATGGTAAGCAGAGGCTTAAAATGAAAAACAAAATAGTCCAAACAGAACATAAACACTGCCACAGGGTTTTCAGTAATCCACACCCCACAGTAGGTGGCTCGGGCTCCCTCTTAAAAACCCAGGACAAGCTCCCAACGCTCTCGGGGGAAAGTCCAGACTTGCAGGCAGCCGGTCTGGGAATCCTCAGTCTGAGTGTAACAAAACAAACAAACAAACAAAAGAACAAAAACTCACAGAGCTCACGCAGCACAACTATCTCAGTCCAGGATAGCCAGCCCAAATGGTAGAACCCCACAGCCTAAATAGTGCCGAGCCCTGCCCCTACAATCAGTGCACTGCCCCACCTCAGCCAATCCTGGAACACGGCACAGCTGATTGCAATAATGGGGCTCAACCATGATGTTCTGCCCCAAGTTAAGATGGCCGCCACCACTGTGGCTTCTGCCCCAACCATGACTCAGCCATTCTCATGTGTCTCCTTCCTTCCTGCACTGCGCTGCCAGTAGTCGGGAGGGCAAATTACAAGAGGGACTCCTTTTACTCCTGTCACAAGGGGCTAGGAAGCAATGTGGTCTAGTAGGTATAGGCGAGGCATGCAGTGTGCAACGGCAGGCAACCTTGGCCCAGTCCATTTCGAAGTTCATTATTTAATTGATCTTCAGCAGGGTCTAAATAAATACATGTGAGGAACTTGTTGAAAAGTTTTGCACTGGAATGGACCAGAAGAGCCATGGTTGTCTTATCTGAAGACTGAGAGATCACTGCACCTCCAGGTATATAAACAAGCAGACATAATCCACGGCTACATAAGAAGGTTTGGCTGCTGTCAAAGCTCATTGGCTGGAGGCATCTGCTGTGATAATTCTAGGTTGCAAATTCTTTCAGAACATGCAACCCCCATTTACCACCTTTTCTTTTGATTCTATTTCATGTGTGTGATTTTCACTTGTGGTCCCTTGCACCGGTAACTAAGGTTGTTAAAAATGGCGGTGCATTGCGAGTCGTAACATGCAAAATCACGACTTAAAGATTCATTCTTTTATTTTGCCCTAATCCAATTAAGTCTAAAGAGAAATCCTGCTCTGTGCCCGGGCCACACTCTGATGTGGCTGCAGTGACAGATGGTCGGACACATGGTGCTGTAGTCTGACTAGCTAATCTCCCTGGTTTGAGCACAGGGGTCGGCTGGTTTACTGTCCTGCACTTGAATGGGTGCTTCAGAAGGATCTGCAGCAGGTTTGATTCATGGACCAGTCTGGATTCTCAAGGGGGCTGGCAGCGTGTGGCACTCCTGCAGTCGGCTGTGGAATTGGAGGATGTTTTACCTGCGTCTCGTCTGGATTTCAGCAGAGAGTTTTTCAGTTTTCCCTTGTGAGCAAGGAGTTTGAAGAATTGGAGGACTTTTTTTTCTGGAACCTTTAATTATAATCTGAGAGATTCAGCAGTTGCGTGATTCTTTGCAGCTTAACCCCAGGGACTCTCTTCAATTCATTCACCTCCTGCTGACAAGCGCTCTCCGGCGTGATGTAGGGTTTTGGAGAGCTTTCTGAAAGTGAAGATCCAGGATGTCCACTGGCCAGGCGCTCCGGCGCAGCGGGCTCTGCCACTACTTCATTGACACAGTGGCCTATCAGGTGAGAGAGGAAGACCCTGTTCCATATTTAAATTGGCGCTGAGATGCTGGGGAGTGTTAGGGTACAGTCAGGAGTGTGGGTACTGTATAGCAGGTAGAGTGGACTGCCTTCCACACTGATAGGCTCCCAGTATCAGCAGGGAATCAGTTTGATGCCCAGTGTTATCTAAAATAATCTCCTGACTCAGACAGCAAGAACTTTAATTCAGACAATACAAACCTAGACTAGATGATTTATGTTACTGAAAGGATTCTAGTCTTCACATCTGCCCGGCTTGTTAGCCACAAGGGGCTGTTTTATGGCTGTGTTTTTTTGTTTTTGTTTTTTTTTAAATGCCTTTATTAAAATGATTAGTAATTAATAATTATTTTATTAATAGTGATTCACCTACTAAGGAACTGCTGTGTTGAGTGGCTCATGTAAACAGCAGCTTGACAGTTCGAATCCTGGATGTGTTGCTGGGGGCCCTTTGCATTCTCACAGGCTAAGGAAGAAAAACCGTGTGGGTTGGTCCACTGCATTGCACCACAGCGACCCCACTGGCCAGACTCCAGGCATGGCCAGCATGTGGTTTTTATTCCATGAAGTGCCTGGCTCAGTGTCTTCCTACAATGTGGCAGTAGGGTTGTTGCAGTCCAGTTTGTTGTAATATCTGCTAATATTCTTTGTGTTTGCTAGTGCATATCTGTGGTGGACACCAAGATGCACTACAATAGATAGCCACATACAGTATACAGCCACATAGTCTAGTGTTTATATACAGTGTCACTGTTTCCATCCTTGTCCAGGTATGTTGCTGCTGTGGCCCTGCCCCATGCTCCCTGTGCTGTTCCTGCTGCCCATCCATTAAAGCATCCTCTGGAACAAGGGTCATGTATACTCTATTCCACATCTTGGCCTGTGTTGTCAGCTGCCTCATGCTGTCCAGGACTGTCTCGGAGGCAGTGCGCGAAAATGTGAGCAAAATCACCTCCTCCATTCCCTGTGTGTGGTAACTGTAGGAGTGCTTGTGTTTGTGCATTTGTAAGGGACAATGGAGAGTGACAAGCAGGTGACAAGAATGAGGAGTTCTGTTTGCAAGCGCACTGTGCGTCATTATTAACAGTTGCATGATGAAAAGTACAAACGTATTAAAATGAGTGGCATCTCAGCAGGATCTTCCTCAGATAAATCAGTGAGGAGGGAGCAGTGTCAGTGTGATAGTGTTAGTCCTCTGTGTTCCAGGTGCCTTTCTACTCCCTGATCTGTGAGCACATGCACGGCACTCAGGACTGTGACATTCTGGTTGGCTACTCAGCTGTGTACCGGGTCTGCTTCGGAACCGCCTGCTTCTATCTGCTGCTGGCCGTCTTCCTCATCAATGTCAAGTCCAGCCAGGACTACCGGGCCCTCATACAAAACGGGTCAGTGCCAGAACACGTCCTGTCAACAGCTGCTCTTTAAACTGTGCTTAGACACTGAAGATACAGGGTCACTGCACAAGCACACATGTACTGATTTAATGTACTGATGCAATTAATTAAGAACAGCACAAGTGCAATACACAGGTAAGACTTGTTTCATTTGCATTGCCAAGCAGGCAGTATTGTGTATTTTACTAATAAAGTGGAAAATGTATTCATAAAGGATTAGATGATCCTTTATTCTATGCATTTACCAGCATGCTAATGCTTTATGTGTACAGTCCTGAACACCCAGGTGCCAACTGAATGAAATCAATCAGGTTTAAACAGCGCCTTTCATGGCAGAGCCAATTCAAAGCGCTTCACAATAAAACCTTTTTTTTAAAAAAGCTAATAAAACTATTAACAATAATATATATATATATATATATATATATATATATATATATATATATGTAGATATATATATATATATATATATATATATAATTGAATATGTTCATATATAAATTGATTTCATAAATTGAATGAGTAGCAATAATCATTCTGATTTGATGAACACTTTATGTTTTACTATTAATTGTGCTTGAAATAGATTCAGATTGAATCTGTTTATTGCACACATTGTTGATTTTCCTTGCTGGCAGTTAAATAAATGATCTCGTACTATTAAACCTGCTCTTTTCTGTTTGTCTTATGTCTGAAGGAGCTGTTTATGATCATGTAATGGAAGAACATATCCATTACTGTGCTTTACTGTGCTCTCAATCTCTGCAGTTATTGGCACATTTCAGGATCTGCAGCATGTTAGCTGAGAAGTGTGATCCACGGTCCAAACTCTTATTCTCTGTTTAAGAGCATTGCAAGAAATTCTGAAATGTAGAGGTTCTATGACACGTGCCGTCTCTCCAGAAGGAGAGCTACGAGTTGGGGTCTAGCTGTGGTCTCAGAGCAGCATGTGTTGCGATGGCCGGTCTCCGCTCAGCGCACTCTCTCTTTCTGTCTCTGTGCTGCAGGTTCTGGTTCATGAAGCTGCTCATACTGATTGGGATGTGCGGTGCTGCCTTCTTCATCCCCACCGAATCCTTCCTCCACGGTGAGAATGCGTTATCTAACAAACTCAATATAAAGTCATGCATTCATTCATAAAAATTGCTTCGATTTTGTGACCGTTATTCTTACCGTTTTTTGTATTTTTACCACGCTTACATGTGCCGGTGCTAAGCATGATCATGCTTTTGCCATGCTTTGCAAAGACGGATGGAAGGGAATTGCAGTTTGAGTTGTTTGACTATTAAACAAAATCATTTTGTTTTTAAAGAATCTTACATGTTGCACAAGGTCCCATAGTGGCTACATATTGTAACTGCTCATTTATTAAGGATTTTTTATTTAAAGGGAATGCAAAATAACTTTTCTTTTTTCACAGCAACAGTCAGAGTAGTTTGCCAAATAACAGATTTATTGTGATCAAGTGATTTTACCTAGAAACCTACAGTTAAATAAGACGGAATTCAATAGGAGCTTTACACTAGCACACTTCTCATACACAAGCACCAGTGGGCAGCAGAGCTGTAACCTACACCTGCAGTATGAGAGCTATAGTATTTATTTCTCTGCCTCATCATGCTCACTGTATCTATCTGTTTCACTGTGTTTCTGTTCCCACACTTGAATACACTGGTACAAGCAAGGGGTAACTCAGCCCTGAATTTGTATAGTGCTCACACTAATGGGACAGATTAGTAAACTCCAGCCTAATCATCAGTTTTCCCCCCCCTAGCCTGGCACTATGTTGGAGTTGCTGGTGGATTTTCTTTCATCCTCATCCAGCTGGTCCTGATCACAGCGTTTGCTCACACCTGGAACAAGAACTGGTGAGGGGGCTTCCCTGAATTGCTAGCGTGGACCCATCCTTTGGGTTTGCTGCATTTCACAGCATATTGGAGAGTGATCAGGGGTTCCTCTGTCACAGGAGTGCCACTCGGTGAGATTGTACTTCGATTGCAGTTTAACTGCACTAGAACAGCAGACAGCGAGAAAGCACAGCCGGCACCTAGTGGGGGCTTGAGGGGGACCCCCAGTTTAGATCTAGTGCCCCCCCCCCACCCAGTTCAGATCCCAGATTGAGATAAAAAAAAATAAAATAAATGTCATTCATAAAAATGAAGTTGAACACACAAATCTAACTAATGTGTGATATTTTCTGGAAAGTTTCTAAGGCTGTTTATTTTTATAATTTAGTACCAGTATACCAGTATACTCCCCATTAGCAATCCTCTCTGCAGCCAGGCCTGCGAGAAAGTTAACTGAAATTTTATAGCTACTGATGGACGTCCTCAGGCTATCTCCACCTGCCCTTTACAATGCAGTGTTTGCAGTTGTTTTTGAAGTGAGGCTGCTGTTGATTTACAGGGGATGGTAAAAAGAAAAATCACAGCATCGTAATCAAATCATTCATACCATTGATTGTCAAGGCTGTCTGGCATCATCCATAAAATCAAATCTGCAAAGCCTTTGTTTTAAATACTCCATTGACGCGCTCACAAACAACAAGTAATACACTGCACGTGTATAGCTGTTCTAAAAAGCCTTTGGAAGCACTATGTGGTTGAATCTCCTTTCAACTGAGAGCCAAGAAAATGATTCTGTAATCTTGAAAGACAGAGCAGTCATCAATCACAGGTGCAACAGAGGCCCTGTATCCACATAGGAGTGGAGATTCCATAGAAATAACTGTTGCATTGTAAATACTATAGTATATTTTAGGATATCGTAGCGCTAGGTTTAATAGATAAAATCAATTGATTAGGTAGGATGTGATCAAGTTCCATAGAGAAGGCCATCTCATCCCACTCTGTGCTCGCTACCCCTCCCAGCCAGGCACCTTGCAGCCAAATATTCCCCATAAACATCAGCACACTGCAGATCTTTTCCCTCAGCACCACAACACTCAACAATCTCAATTCATATTTTACAGCTCCTGACAGGTTAAAATGTTCCAAGCGCAGCAGGCTTTCGCAGTGATTTGGAGTGCTTCCAAGTAAAACAAACTCTGTAAGGGATCCCTGTGCTGTACTGCTACCAGCCAGACACCAGCCTGAGAGACTGGCCTTTACTGTTACTGTGTTTCAGTTGCTCGGTGGTTAGATGCTGGGCTGCAGTTTGGAAGGTAGTGGGTTTGAGTAGCTCAGTGGTTAGAGAACTGGGCTGCAGTTTGGAAGGTAGTGGGTTTGAGTAGCTCAGTGATTAGAGAATTGGGCTGTAGTTTGGAAGGTAGTCTAAAATGTTTTTCTCTTTCCCTGTAGGCTGACTGGCGCAGCAGAAGACAAGCGGTGGTACTTGGCGGTTCTTTGCGCCACCCTGATGTTCTACGTCATCGCCTCGTCAGCCTTCTCCTTCATGTACAAATACTACACCCATCCTGCCGGCTGCCAGCTCAACAAGGCCCTGCTGCTTACCAACCTGGGCCTGTGCGTGTTCATGTCCTTCATCGCAGTCACCCCCTGCGTGCAGCTCAGTGAGTCTCCCATACTGCAGCGAGGGGCGAGGGATGTTAACCTCCACCTTTCAACCAGTTTCCAGTTTTCAAAACACTACAACAAGTGTTGGAATTCAAATGTCATTTTATTATATTTGCGCTCAGATATAAGTGGGGTCTAGAAATCAAGGGGTTGCCAGGAACAACAAGGTGCTGTACCTTGGGCTGCTCCTCAGGCTAGTGGCCAGGAGTCACAGTGTTTTAATGGGAATGGAATAGTCAGGCTAGTTTACCTTGGGGTAGTGCTTTCTTCGTCAGTAATGCTCCGCCTTCCCACCACGAAATCTTAACTACAAGGGCGGTTATTGCATGTGCAGAGACCTGTCACACCTGACACTAAACTGATTTATTGCGATAATTTCAAAAGGGGGTTTGCAAGACATTTCTTGCCTGAAACAGCAGGCTGGGAGGCGACACCATGCCTTTCAGGCCTCGACAGCAGAGCGATTGTTAATTGTCTTAGTATCAAAGCGCAGACACGGCGAGCAGGAAACCTGTCAAACCACAAAACCTGTTTTGTGATTTCAGAACAGCCGCGGTCTGGCCTGCTGCAGGCTTCCATCATCAGCTGTTACGTCATGTACCTGACGTTCTCCGCACTGTCCAGCCGGCCTCCAGAGAGAGGTACGTAATTGAAACCTGTCAATGTCACCCCCTCCACCTTCAACACACTGGTACCTGTCAGTGTCTCACCTGGAATTTCAAATACAGCAATTGCTTTGAAATGTATTTCACGTAACGATTTTAATAACAGGGCAACTGTAACAGTTTGATGAGATCAGTTTGATAAAATGAAAAAATGTGCCACTCCCAAGCCTGCGGGCAATAGAACTCATTTCTCTAAATTCCAGCATTCTCAATTTTATGGTCCGCTGAAGAAATTCCTCCTGTTTTTTTTCTGTCAACATGTACTGCACGCATAAAAAGAGTTTGCAGAGTGATGAGCCCAATGCAAAGCAATGCATTACCAGTGTGTAGTGTTAGTTAAAACCATTGGTACCAGTACGTCAAAATATGAAACTATTCATCCAATGGCAAATCCCATTTGTACAGGACCATTGGATCAGGGGGTATTGGTACAGATAAACGGACCAGAGAATGTTTCACATGTAGTAGTTTTATACTGGCCTCTGTTTGTGCAGCAGGTATAGTGTGTGGCCTCTGAGTCTTTCTGCACTCATTCCAAGACAGGGATCACTGCAGAGTGCAGTGACCCGGTATCATTACCTGATTTACCCGGCTCCATGGGGATAGGGCCTCTCTTCAGGGGAGTCTCTTCATCAGTAGGGAGAGAGAGCTGTGAGGGCTGTTTCTGACACATGACTGTAATTGTGTCTGCTGTCCTCGGGGAGTTTGGGTTGATGCACTGACTTGTTACAGAAACAAAATGTAAAGTTATGACTACGGCTTTCCAAGGTTCAATCTTACCTGATTGCCATCTCTCCGGGTTATCTCTTCATAGAAGGTGGTATCCTTACTCCTTACCTCTTTTGCGCTCTCTTGCTGTTGAGTGGAATGACTCTTGTGGGGTGAAGGTGACAGCTTTGTCCCGCTGTGCCATTGGAGTCCCTCGCTGTGGTTACAATGGTTGGATCCAGATTCCTGCATTGCGTGTCAAGGCTGCTGATAAACCCCTATAATTAGCTCATGTTTTCATTTGTAGGGCTTGCTCTTTTCAAACTGCGCAGGAATGCCTTGATATGTGTTTTATTATTGCTGGTTTACAAAACAGTAAATTTGTTTTTATTACTGCTGGTTTACATGAATGTTTATTTGAACTGGTAGCATAATGTTCTATATCACTGTATGAGGAAATAGCAGTTGTGGATGTTGTTCGGTAACCTAGCAATAGTGTAAAAATGAAAAAGCTATGCATTGGCACATCCTAGAACATTATTTATGCATTGATGATTTGAATTGCAGTGGAGCACCAGGGTCGGAACATGAGTGTGTGTTTACCGATCGTCAGTAAAGATGGGCAACAGACTGAGGACAATGTAGTGGCCATCATAGGAGCCACCATCATGTACTGCTGCGTGCTCTTCGCATGGTAGGTAATGCGGCCAATGGCTGACTGATTTCGGGTATCGTTTTGAATGGGGGTTGGTTGAAATCAATGGACTTTATTTCTCTGCATTTATTCCCTTTTTAATTCTTCTTCTCTCCCGGCAGCAATGAAGCCTCCTACTTGGCCGAGATGTTCGGACCCTTCTGGATGATTAAAGTTTATAGATACGAGTTCCAGGTAAGCAAGGGTCATGCTGCAGGGTTTTTGTCCAAGCTGAGATTTGGCACAGTGCTTAGACATGCTGAATGGCTACGTACTGCTGTTGCTGTTTGTGTTGGAAAAGTTAAAACTGATTGTTTATGTACACCACTAATACCAATTTGATGAATTATGTTTAATATCTCTCTCTCTCTCTCTCTCTCTCTCTCTCTCTCTCTCTCTCTCTCTCTCTCTCTCTCTCTCCCTCTCCCAGAAAGCCAGCTGCTGTTTCTGCTGCCCTGAGAAAGATGAAGGTGAGTAGTTGGTGAGGAGAGTGTGACTTTAAACGCTGTCTTCCCTTCTAAGCCCATGAAAAAGAAATTTCTGCTTCCTATATTGGGGATGCCAGTTATACACACTGTTGCTGCAATATACCTGCCCTTCACTGTCCAGTGATGTTCTCTTCCCATAGCTCTAGCTGGTCTGTGCATGACGGTGGGCCTGTCTGGTATGTGGGGCACAGTTCCTGCGCTCTTTAGACAGGGGCTCTGTGTGTGACGCTGTTTTTGTCTCACCCCAGAGCAAGCGTTTGAGGTTGAAGACAACAAGGGCGGTCAGAAGGTGATCCACAATGAGATGGACCGCGTGACCTACAGCTACTCCTTCTTCCACTTCGTCTTCTTCCTCGCCTCGCTCTATGTCATGATGACCCTCACCAACTGGTTCAGGTAAAAGGCACCCTGTAGGGATGCAGTCACAACAGGTGTGGAAATAAGACTCCTACTGCATAGCCGATTCCTACTGCATCACCCATTCCAGGTTTTACTATAAACTGGATTAGCCACAGTGTGTATCGGTAACAAGCTTGTGTGGTTGATTAAACTCATAGGGATCAGGAAGGGGTCAAACTGCAATGCAATGGGAGTTTCACTTCCATCCCTGCACTCACTCTAATGATAGGGTAGGTCCTAAATGTTTAAACTGGTGTGTCAAAATACTGATTGAGCGAGAAGCATTCTTCTGCTGCTCTAACCAGGGGTCATAACTACACAGAATACAATTCCTGAGTCGGGTCGAAGGTTGAAAGCTGTTTGTCATTAAGGTGTCTGGCCAGGGAAATGGTGTTACCTCCAGGGAGCTGCGGCCCTTTGATTCCAGTCTGCTTCTATCCGAGTCACTTGCAGTTCGCACGTCACTTCAACTACAGTAACTTAGTTTAGTTTTCCCATTGTAAGACTGTTCTTGCAAAGCCAGCTCTTACAGAAGAGGGCAGGGGTATTACAACCACTGTGCAGATCATCAACTGCCCCTTCCCCATGTCTCTCTTATAGAACCAGGTTGAGATAGCTATATAGATGTATCTTTTCATGGTTTTTCTACATCTTTCTTAATATCTGTCTTGGTTTTCCTACTCAAGTCATCCTGTTTTGTTTGGAATTTCATCTGGGATGTGTTTTTCTCCCTTTCTTGGCTGCACGGCTAGGATTTATGGAAGACACAGAGTGTAACTAGAACCACGTTTAAAATGTGCAAACATGTTTTAAATCTCCACTGCATGTGTAGTTAAGCCATTTGAATTGTGGGTAATCAGAACTACACTTGAGCAGCAAGAGTTCTTCTCCCTCTCGGTAATCCCAGTTTACAGTACCGTCCAATAGCCAGCTGTGTGTTTGTTACTCCCCTCCGCTTCCAGCTACGAGACGGCCGTGCTGGAGACCACGTTCACCCACGGCAGCTGGTCCACGTTCTGGGTGAAGATGGCATCGTGCTGGGCCTGCGTGGTGCTCTACCTGTGGATCCTGCTAGCCCCGCTGTGCCGCTCGGAGCCCGGGACTCGGCCCAAACGCACACGGATAAAGGGCAGGCGCTCCACCAGCCCATCCCGAGACACCAGGGAGGACTGCTCTGTCTTTACCAGCCACGGGCTGTGCAATGCCAAAGAGAAGCAAACACACCACCAGGGGCTGAGGAAAATTCCCATTTTCAATTGAAATTTTAAATACATTTTTATTTTAAATTACAAACGATGGCTGTGTGGTGTATCATTTTCATCGCTAACGAAATAACGAGACTAGAATTGGAACCAGAATTCTGTTGGAACCGTTTCAACCACAGGTCTTTACCCTGTTTTAATCCATGTTGCTTCAGCATAAACTTTTAGTAAAAATAATAGTCTGTCAAGAGTTTTTACATTTTATATATATATATATATATATATATATATATATATATATATATATATATATATATATATATATATACACTTTTGTTGATTTAAGTGATAGTAATAGACACATAATAATACAGGTATTACAAATGTATATAATGCAAAACAAAATGTTATACACAAGTGATCTTTGGTGCTGTACTGAGGTCTTTATAAATTATAAAACATTACACAGGAACACACTCCAGTTCAGAACTGGGGGTTTGTGGGGGATAGAATATGGGGGTTAGACAAAAGCTCTCCCAAGGATATTCTTTCACAAACCCCACCAGGGTAGATTTGTACTCCAGACAGTTCACCACTGAAGGGGTGTATTCAAACCCTCGTTGGCAGAGACTACAGTGTCATTAAGGTCCCTGATGGGCTACATGTTGTGGGTGGGCTCTGTAACAAAAGTAATATTCTCCTTTGGTATTGACTGTCTAAGTCCTTTCTCTCCTGGCCAGGTGACTTTCCTAAACTTTGGGGGAATTGAGGAAAGAGAATTGAGGCTAAATAAAATGACCCCAAATGTAAACTAATATTGCAACTTATTGGTCAAAAAAAAAAAAAAAAAAAAAAAAAAGGCCAAGGCAGATTTTTACATTTCAGATGTTCTCATGTCCCCAAATGAGAGATCTCTTTGGTCCATTTGCTGGTTCTCGGATCCCTAGTTTTCTGTATAGAATTAGCTGGACTCTGGTGATCTCCAGTTCCCAGCTTCTGAACCATCCCCACCAGTTCCTTACTCTTCTCATTTTCAATAAGAGTGTGCTCCTTTCTGCTGAGGGCAGTGCGAGGTGAGCAGCGGGGTGAGCGTGTAGGTGCTCTCTCCAGGGTGGGGTGTCTCCAGCCCCTCTGATCAGGCCGCGGGAGGGTAGCTCTGCTTCAGGCACTCCGGCTCCAGGGAGCGCAGCAGCTCGTCCTCCCGGGGGCGGTAATCACGCACGTAACTGTCGGGCTCCAGCAGGATGCGGTTCAGCGTGCGCTCGTAGTTGACGTGCTGCCGCGCCATCATCACGTACTGACGGCCCTCCTCCAGCTGGGGGCAGTCACACACGTTGGGCACCCACATGAACTCGCGGCGCACCAGCGGGAAGCGGTTGCGGTAGGTGTGGATCACCTGCATGTCGTAGCGTGTCTCCTGACCCCTGTACTGCTTCCCCAGCACCTTGCCATGGAACACTGCGGGATAGAAAGGCACATGTGGCCATCACTGGAGCTCTGAGGAACACTTTACCTCCCTTGCACTCTCTCGCTTGCTTCAGACAGCCTGAGACATGTTTTATTGGGTATTTTTGTCTCTCACTGCAAAATGGTTGTCAGCCTAATTTTTGTTTCATTTGTAACCAGGGTAAACAATTAAAAACATATGCTAGGTTCCTCTCCAAATTTGAGTCATGCATTAGAATAACTAATATGTTGCAGTTTTATTTATTCTTATCTGGAGTGGCAGACAATTGCATGCAAACACACACACACACACACACCACACACACACACACACACACACACACACACACACACACACACACACACACACACACACACACACACACACACACACACACACACACACACACACACACACACACACACACACACACACACACACACACACACACTCACCGAAGTCCTTCTCGCAGTACTGTCTGATTCGGTTTGCTTTCCCTCTGCCCCTCCTGCACTTCCCACAGTGACCTGAAAAAGTGACAGAAATTGAGGCAGGGAGCAGGATTTCCAAATACTGACCAAGTCACCTAAATACAGGCAGAATAGTCCACAGTGTGAAACCAGTTTGTGAAACTAGCTAATTAACCTACTTTCAACATCCTCACAGCTTACTAAAACTTCAAACAATGCTTACAATGATTCTGTAGCTAAAATGTGTTTTCTGAAGATGGCTTTATGCTGCATGAACATCTTGTTGCGTCAATGGGAACGCGAGAGAGAAGATTGTTTTCCACGGGATTCTAAAAGAAAAATTTCCCAGTGCTCAAGTCTCTCTGAGAACAGTCAGTCAGTCAGTAGGTTAAACTGCTTTGCTGATGCTAAACTCAAGCCTTACTATCCCTCTCCCTCCACACACACACACCCTGGATTAGAGGCTGGCACAAAGCCAGACTAGGACTCCCACATTCCAGAGCTAATCGTAGATCCAGGAGGGCACACATTGCCACACACAGTGACCCACACTTTGTTCATAAAACAATTCATGTAAATATGTTTTTAAGCACTTCATTAAACAAAACTATATATATTAACCTCTCCAATGACTGGAAAAGCTTGCAAAATTCAGACATGCTGTGATAAGCTTGCCTGTGTAAAAGAACCACTCTACTGTACTGTACAGCACTCTGGGAGCAGGGCAGTACTGACCGGGTCTGTGGTGCTGAGGGATCAGGTTGCTCCAGTTCTCGTCTCGCTCCAGGCGTGCCTGCGGCTGGTTGTTTTGATGCTGAGACGGATTGTGTCCTGCAGGAGCTGAGGAAGACAAGAAACCATTACACTCCACTGAGCTACATAGCAACCCAGCATTGAGATAACCTCAAAAAAAAAATAAACTCCACCATGATTACTATCAACTAAAAATGACCGTGATTCAGAGCTACTAAATTCACAAGACTCTTTGTGCCCATGAACTACAGATACTCAAGGAGGGACAGATAATAATTAATTGTATTTATATATAACTAAAACAAATGAACTGCTCTCACCCCAGGCTGGAGTGGTGGTGGTAGTGGTTGAAGGAGGCCTGCTTGTTGTTGTGGTAGTAGTAGCCAGTGTTGTTGTCGTGCTGGTTGGAAGTTGCCATGGCGAGAAGGCTGCTGACTGATGAGGCTGGTGCAGCTGGCTCCTCCCCCCATGGTAGAGCGCATAACGGTCGCGTGGCAACCAGTACTCATACTCGATCCCAGAGTTCCTGTCGGTGGACAGCACCTGCACGAGGGTACGAGAGAGTGAGATCAGGTGACTGGGGAAGCTGTGTGAGCCAGCGAGACTCACAGAGACAGAAAGAGAAAGAATAGGAGGACAGAGAGTGCGATGTATTATGAAGGGAAAAAGGAGGGAAGTGAGGGGTCAGAGTGAGTGGGATGGGGGTGCGTGGGCCTCACCATGATGTGCAGATCCTCTTGGGTGGGTCCTGAAGCCTCAAAGCTCTCCTGGGTGTCTGCTGAGCGCTTGTACACCAGCTTGGTCCCAGCGACGCTGTACTCACCCGGCCAGTCGATCTCCCAGTTACCATTGATGACATACTGGGAGCGCCCGTTCTGCAGTGCTGGGGACACAGGCAATGAAGGGTTAATAACAGGCGTATCTCTCAAGATTGCTGAAATGGAATGAGTTACAGTTTACTCCCTCGTGAATTTCCATCATCACTTTCTGTCAATCCTGTGTCATTTCTGGGAACATTAAGTCTATCACAGTTAAAAAAAGAAATGATCAAACTATCATGGGGCAGTGAAGATTGAATGCTTAATCTCTCTCCATACTCCTTAATCTCTCTCCATAAGCCTCTGGTAGTTTTGTTGTATTGTCAAAACATAGAATTGAATTGTTCTGCCAGCATTTTACAAATAGGATATTAGGAAGTGAGGTACAGAAGAGGCACTTTCACTAGTAACAGCAGGTAAACGGTCCAACTATGTGGACACATGCCTTCCTTGGGTGTGCTAGCAGACTCTCTCCACTAGAGGGTGTCTAAGAGCAGCCCTGCTGTGAGAGGGAGGAGAGAGGGAGCTGCTGAGGTGTGTGTGTGTGTGTGTTCGTATCTAAGATATTTCTGTTTTCCTGATAGAGGAACAATAGCTGTAATGAATCTATTTTTAATGATGGATCCCACCCAACACAGCTGGGTCAGGCAAGTGAGCAAGGGGCATAACAGCTAAGAAGTGGTCAGAGATTATATTTATCTATGACAGCTGCAGCAGGCTTACTCTCAGGGAGTCTGGTCTTTGTCAGAACCTACAAAACCAGCAGCAGGTAAAGCTGAGTGACAAGGAGGCATTGTCTCCTACTGGATATGGCAGCGCAGGGGGCATGAGACATTGTGGCTTGTTAAGAGAGAGACCACATTCTGACTTGAGTCCTAGAAAGACTAGAGGGATGCTGTGTGAGCTGAGAAGAGCAGAGCAGAGCCGAGCAGAGCAGAGCAGAGGGAATGGAGCCCTTACCCAGGTAGTTCTTGCTGTTGTCAGTCACCCGGATGTGAGTGGCTCCAGCAGGAATCATTGTGACTTCATTATATCCAAAGGGACCTGAGACAGAGTGAGAAGGCAGTGAAGTGAGAGAGATTTGATTCCGCAACCTTGGCAGTGCTGTTGATCAGATTCTCTTATTAATGTATCAAGTAAAAAAAAAAACTTTTATAAACAAAAGTGCTCCAGGATTATCCATCTTTTTGTGGCTCTGCCTTACCTTCTCTGATCTAGTCACTGGAAACAGGATCCTTTGCTACCGTTGCCTTTTTATTTATCAAAAAGTCTGGCTCCCTTCCTCCCTGCCTCCCTGCCCTGCCTCCCTGCCTCCCTGCCTCCTTGCCTCCCTGCCCTGCCTCCCTCCCTGCCCTGCCTCCCTGCCTCCCTGCCCTGCCTCCCTGCCTCCCTGCCCTGCCTCCCTGCCTCCCTGCCCTGCCTCCCTGCCTCCTTGCCTGCCTCCCTGCCTCCCTGCCCTGCCTCCCTGCCCTTCTCAGCATGTTGTCTTTATTTAATAAAAAATAAAGTCCCAGAAAACTAAAGGCAACACATTTTCTGAACCCAAAACAAAGCAAGTATTATGACTGCTTTTGTTTTTCCCACACATACACTGAATTATGCAAAATATTCTCACTCTGCCTACACCCCCATAATGGGGTTTCTGTTTAAACAGCGCTGATCCCATTCACTCACTCATGTCCTGGGTGTTTGTGTTTTCTATACACAGTCAGATCAATAGGCTCTCCTAGTTTCACAGCACTGAGTTTCAGTCTGTGTGCAATGTTGGGAGCTCACCGACAGCCTGGCTGGGGCTCCGGTATACACTGCGGTGGAGCAGGCAGGTGGTGTTGCGCCCCCCACACACCATGCAGGCATCCTGCCGCTGCTCTGAGCCCAGGATCAGGTCACAGCCGGCCTGCTGCGGGGAGACACAAGAACACAGACATCACCCTCACTCTCTCAAGCAACAAAACAAACACACACTACTGTGTTTAAAAAAAGGGGTTTTAGCCAACTAACTACACACCCTTGTGACAGTGTCACCTTCACCCTAGATGTGTACTCTGAAGCTCATTATCTATCTGGACTGCTAATTGTTGAATATATGGGGGATAAAGAGAAAAGAACCACCATGATCAGTTTGGTCAAACATATTACAATCCTGAACCCTTTTGAGATGGTTTGTTGACTCTAATCGTCTACTTTAGTGCCTGAAACTTCTTTTAAACCTGTGAGAGACCCTGTAACCCTGAGAGGATGTTTCAGGGGACTGGGGTGTAGTCTAAGAGAGAAAGAGTATCCCATGTCTGCTTTGTCTCCACTGCCACTGCTTTCTTGTAAAGGTAATGACCTTTGACCCAGGTTGAAAATGACATCATCGTTACACTCAGTAAGGTGTATTTCTCCATCCCCTGGTCAGGATCTTCAAACTGAAGCCCTAGTTCTATCCACAGTCCCGACACTCACTCACCAAACAGCGCCCGTTGATGCAGACCCATCCAGCACTCGCCCAAAGTTATAGTAGAAATTGTGCCCCAGTGCCAAGCAGCTGAGATCACAGGGGGTTGAACCTGCAGCTGAAAGAAACAGGGTGTGGAGGATATTCCAACAATTAGAAAAGAGACTGACTGTAAATATTGACACAGTCACAGACAGACACACACACAGATGCTCACTCTCACCTCCCTGGAAGCACAGACACACACACACACACACACACTTGCTCTCACCTCCCTGGAAGGTTGTCCACTTGTATCTCCCGCTGCCTATCAAGGGTTTATCATTATAGGCAGCACACTGCAGCTCCCGGAACTCCAGAGCCCCTGAAGGACAGTCCTGCACACAAAGGGTTAAATGTGGTTACACAGCATGCCCCGTGCCCCACTTACACAAAAGTGCAGCACTGAGGACTCTGCACACTCCCTGGCTCCATGACTGCTCACTTCTCAAACATGCCATGATCAAATACCAGCCCTTATTAACGCCTTCTGAGTCAGCAGCGGTTTGCAGATATTTACACACACACACACACACACACACACACACACATGCCCTACGTTCCTTATGCAATCCGCAACAATGCAATTTATGAGCTCCCCATCACATGGATTACTAACTAATTTGTCGTCTTTGTGCGATTGCTACTGTTTATTAAGCATGCATTGCAGCACAATGAAAGCCAGGAGGGCAGCATGATAGGATAGGCTAGCCATCATAGGTTATAAAGGGAGGTCCTTTAGTAGACCCCTCTATGGGCATTAACCATTCAGCATGACCAACATTTTCCTTCTTCAAATTCTTGCTTAACAGTCTTAGCTTTAGCATCGACAGCACATTACAGCTCCCTGGTACTGAAGCGGATTTGCTGAACAGATCAGCTCTTCCAGGAGAACACTGCTGAAGTTATCAGTTTGTTCCAGGGCTTTCTTTCGAGTAGAAATGTTAGAAGGAAGTTGGGCACCTGCGTGTTCTTACCTGGATGTTGCAGATCTTATACTGCCTGGGCTCCCCGGGGCAGGGCCCCCCCTGCAGATTCCTAGCAGGAGAGCACAATAAGTGAGGAGTGTAGCAAATTACAGTTGGACTTTCCCTACACTTGCAACAGAATAGATCAGTTATAAAATTCTTCATCATAAAAAAAAGGAGTGAAATAAAATGTTGTCCTGGAGCGAGATTCACTTGCAACCACAAAACAAACCTTGAGCATTTCCAGATTAGAACGCTTATCTTTTTGTGTGAAAAGCTCTATAGATAAGCCATGTTCCCTGGAAAACCTATGACAAAAAAAAAACACTCTTGATTTGGAAGTTAGAGCTCTGTAAACGAGACAGAGCTAAGACAGAAATAGAGGCTATGCGATGGTAGACAAAGACAAACCCAAACAAAAATGTCCATTTCATCGTGTTTTCTTTTCTTGCTGTTTACTAGTCGTTTGTTTGTTGGTGTATTCATGTTTAACCAAGTGTGTGGAAGCTCTGCAGCTGAAAGTCTGGCTGCTCAGCACAAGGTCTATGCCAAAGTTCAATTTCAACATCTTTTGAAAGGAAAACAAAACAGCCTAAGCTTTAAACTCTTGTATAGATTTTTGTTGATTGTTACCAGTTTTGTAAAATGAACGGTTTTCTTTTCCTTGCACAAACATGATGCAAATTGCACTTTGGAGATAACCAGAGAGGGGCGGTACCTACCTGGTGATGCAGGTCCGACTTCGAACGGAGGCCCCTCCTCCACAGGTGCGTGAACATGCGGACCAGCCAATCCAGGAGCTCCACTCGTTGTTGAATCGCAGCTGCCGGCGGGCGCGACTCAGGGGCGCGGCTTCACCCCTCAGGGAGACCCAAGGGGTCTGAGGGAGACAGCAGAGTTCAGAGAGGAGACAGACAATCCTCAGCTCTACAGGGGACACAGAGGCTCTCCGGTCACACTGCTACACAAAAGCTACAAAAATATTCCAAACCTCTCTAATATCCACTTTTCTGCTCTATTCCAAATGTGGACAATAACAATTGCACTGTCACATGAAAGCAGTCAGTTTAGAACAAATAAACAAACAAAAAAATAATTTTTTATAGTTCATCAAAAAAGTCTATTAGGCCTAGCAGTACAAACGTTACGCATGTCAATGGAAAATAATTAAATAAATACCACTTGAGCTCACTTAAATGAAGCTTCTGACTTGTTTGTCAATTGTTAACAGTTTTAGAAACCAAAATATTTCAAATCCCATTAAATACCTTGATATCTGTCCCCACGTGAGAAGAAAACACTGTTCTACATTAGAAATGGACCCAACAACGTCGGCACTGAGTTTGAAATGTATTCCTTCCTCCTGCTCTAAAGGTGGATTTAAGAGCACCCACCCATCTTCCACAGAACAGCGCTATCAGATTAAGGTTCAGAGCAATGAAAAGGACTGCAATGCATGTAAAAGCTCACTAATGCATCGATGTGCAGCGATGTCCGACATGAGATTGCCCTCATTAACGCTAATCGTCTCGAATGAGTGTTCATATCACTGACGAGGGGAAGGCATCTGATGCAGTGGTACACAGCCTTTCACTGCTGGAGGCCCAGGCTGTTATCAATAATATCAATTCTGGCCACAAAACATCAAATGGTAGATTCTGGAGCTGAAAACGTCAGGACTTCTAATCAGAGGGCAGTTTTGTTGAAACAGATGACGGGCGCATTGCTGCAGGGTAGAGAACAGTCAGGAATAAAAACAGGCTTTATTTTTGGCAAGCATATTACAACCCAATTGAGAATGACTTCGCTCTCCAGGAAAAATAAATCATTAAGACAAAGAAGCCAAGCAAAGAGAAGGGACACATCGGGTCAAAGTCCTAGCCTTGCAACTGTTTTGTTAAGCTGGAAACGATTCAAACAATGAGTGGAGAGTACTGATGGATGCAGAAGGACGCTATTAAGAACAAAGGCAATCCTTCAGTCATCCATTTAGCTTTGACTCATCTTTGTTTTTGGTACTGCCATTCTTAAATCTTTGGCCACAGCTGTATAGGTAACCTGAGAGAGTGCCCCTGATGCTTCTGATTGGCTGTGGGAAGCTATTTCAGCTGAATGGAATTTAAAGTGAAAGTGCGGCTAATATAAATGTCGCCTCTTTGTCTCGGGGCAGCTCACTAACTCTCTGGGGGGGGGTTGGTGCTGATGTCTGATGTTCCACCTCTCCTCACTCCTGATGCCAACTTTATCCCCCTCCACACTGCGGAGCAAGCAGCAGACCCTCTTCGTGATAGCCGTGGGAGCAGTGATGAGAAACTGCACTCACTCATGATTACTCGGCCCCCAAGGTGGGCTTGGCTGGTGAGGGGCGCTAAAGGGTGACCACAGACCCAAAATCTCTGATACTCACCTGTTAACGACAGAAAGTCATAAGACTCTAAAGGGTCTGAATAACCCGGTACATTCGCATGCATTGTGACTTATTTTTATTAATACAAATTTACAAAAAAGAAAAGTATATGAATCTTGTACTTAATGGTCTGGCATGATTCAGGACTGCAGTAATGATACTAAAACCACTCACACATCAAGTTAGAAACCCTAGCACTTTACCAAGCCCATTCTGGTTAAAATGGCAATATTGGTGTGCTACTGTAATGTGATTTGTTCTCAAGTTTTATGAATATCAATGCACATTCCTGAATGTGTCATGTTACAGATAGCAATGTCAGCTCATGACTGAGTGTTTATGTCCGAGTGTTTTAAGTTGTTACGTTGCTGTTCTTCCGTGACAGAATAAGCTAAGCCTGTGTAATAGTCATCTGCCCATGACCTCAAATAAATGAACATGGCGAGCTTTAATTCTATGGCAGGCGCCCCCGAGGTCTAAAGGTTGTGTAAACTAACAGATTTGCTTACATGGGGGAAGGACAAGCAGACTGGAGAGAGCAGCAGAGTGAGGAAGGTCACAGCCACACATTGAGACAGCCTCCTAGAAACAGCAAGGAGACAAAATAAACACTGTCATTCAATTATACATCAACCCCTGTGGGATTTAATCAGAGGGGGGCAGAGAGAGGCAGGCACTGACAGCTCACATGGCACAAGTAACCCTGGCCCTGGGGTTGCAGGCCAGTCATTAATAACAACAAATAGCCCAGCCAGACTTGTCATAAACAGCGAGGCTACTCGCAGAGAGAATCTGAGGGCAGGAATTCCCCTGCATGTCTATCTGTACTGCAGGGGTTCAGAGAGCTAGCCTAGGGAAAACATGGACCTGATCCATCTACCAGAAACCTAGGAGGCACTGATTGAGTTATGTCCCAAGACTGACTGACCAGCATCATCCTTCCAACCATTTAGTGTTGACATCTCTAACAGCGCTGGATATCAAAGTTCCCTCCAATACATGTATTTATTTATCCAGGTTTAACATGCTCAGAACTGATTCTCCTCTATACTGGTAACCTGGACAGGAGGGAAGGTTAAAATAAATAAATACATACAATAGTTAGGTTAAGGTGATACAGCAAGGGCAGAATTGTATTGATTTGTATTGGCATTTAGCCAGGGCTGTTAAAGTAAACAGAGTAATAGCCAGGACCTAGCTCTAATGTCTCACCTGAAAGACTGCACAGTACCACCCAACACTGATGGAGAACTGGCTTGGAGGGAAGCCTGCCACCAGCACCCCTACCCCCAACCCCAATCCTAAGGTTTGCTAGGGTGTGGACTTTCATTTCTTAATACCCTGTAGAAATTGTCTATGCCCAGCAATACCTGGAGCACCTTTCTAAAATCTTTCCATTTTTTTGCCACAGCATTCTTCAATCTGTGATTTGTCTCTATTTAAAGACCCTTCTGACTCTGCTTGTATTATAAATACTACAAGGCTACAGAGCTCTCCATTGGTCAGCCAGAACAGAAACATGAGCTGGACTGCAAGGGCTTTGGTTTCCTCAAGAAAATCTTGGAGAACTTACAAATAACTTTTTTTTTCTAATTCAGTTAAACTAATAAAAAAAAAGAAATGTCCCTGAAGTGCTGGCACTTATTGAAATGCTGTAGCCATTAATCACATGAGCAAAACATGTCAGGATCCTGCCAGGCACTCACTCAGAGGGAATCAGAGGCTTCCTGGGAAAAAAACACAACTTCAGGACTGGAGCAGCGAACACACTCCACTTAGGGTCCCAGACCACTGACAGCAGGATAGATCCACAAACACGAAATGATTTCTGCAGGTCAGGTTTGCTGAGCAACAGTGCATTTTCAGAGAAGAGCTGACTGATTAGAAGGAATGGATGTACAGCTATGGCCAGGCTGTTGTTAGAGAGGATGGAGTGATTACCGCTTAACAAAATCCACCAACATAATTTTTGTAGAGTGAACCTGAGCTTGGCTGTGGAACGGCTGCAGATGACGGCTCTTTATATAACCTGCAGGTGAGAATGTGACCTTTCAACCCTGTTGCCTTCCATGCAGGTACATGAAATCACTTTCAACATCTGTCCAGAACCAAGTAAAAACAATAAAACACTATCTTTCATCAAACTTTAAATAAGGGGTTTTGTTATTTACTGCTATCAGAATCCTGTATTTGTGTGAGAGTGTGGCAGAGGAAAGGAAAAAAAAAAACACACACACACAAGGAATAAAGATAATACAGGGGGGTGACAGATAAAAACAGCAACAAATAAAGAATGTGGCATGGGAGAGAAAGAGAGACAAAAAAGCGAGGGAGCAAACAGACTGATGTCTCCTTTTTCACATACATTCCTTTGGCTAGAAAACTAGCGCTGGCTGCAGAGCTTTGATCTTTCAAGCTTTACACACATGGGAAGCCTTGCCTAGCTTTCAATACCTACATGAGGTCCAGATACTGTTAAGCGACCATTCCATTCAGAATACTTCTTCCTTTTTTCAAGCACAGATGATCTGTCCATTTATGGGCATGCTTGTGCCTCCTCCCTAGAAATGCATTTAACAAGTGCTAATTGTGCATGCAGGGATAATTGAAGCAAGTGCTGTGATCATGATGTGTGCACTGTCTTGTGAAAACATTTCCTTTTTGCCAATTTAATCCCCCATTTTGGTGCTTAAAAATAGCTTTTTGGAGGAGGTTACACACCTCCCGTTTCAACCACATAACCAAGATCAGTTTTCAGTGCAAATCTGTTGCAGCAAAGCGATGCTATTGTACAAGCCCAGGGGTAGTGAAGAGGCACTTCCTGAGATTCCTGGGGAAACGCTGCCGAAACATGTGCAAAAAGAACAGATCCACCTGGCACTTTAATGATGTATCTGTTTATTATCCCACAAAGTCTTCTTCATCATCGTTTACTACTTCATTGGCCGAGGGAAAACAGCTTAGTTTGGTGCACACCTCTAGTGAAAGGAAAAACGAAATGTTCTGTAAATTCAAAGTTCTCCTGTGGGCAGAGGGTTGAGCTAATGAAGGTTCTGTCTTCAGAACCGCTCACCCTGCTCAATCTGCAATCCAGACAAGCGGGTGATATAGGATGAAGGAAGGATACGGAATGTGACGGCTTTCTGCTAGCTGTCAGACTTTTCAGCCTTGATATTCTCATGAAGTCTGAGTACATTATTTATTTATAATAATCTTAGTTGCCACTAGGTACAATACAGGTTATATTTACAAATCTTTTTACTCCAGTGTAAGGAACAAGGTTCCTGAGAGATATAGATAGATAGATAGATAGATAGATAGATAGATAGAGAGAGCGAGAGAGAGAGAGAGAGAGAGAGAGAGAGAGAGATATCTCAGTTACTTAACTGAACCAATTATTGTTTTAATTAGTCAAGATTAACATCTTTAGCCACTGATGATGTAAAGACACCATTAAAACCTGCAGGATTGGGGCTCTCCAGGACCCCTGGTGTACACCATACCAAATAAAAAATGCCTTTCGAAAACATTACCTCATACTATGAAAAGAATGCATTAGTATACGCCATTACCTTACCTGACTTCTGAAAGTGACATATTCTTTGGCGACGAAAGGGTTAAGAACATTTCCACGTTTCAATATACATATTTAAGGTGTCCTGTGAGGATGTGGCGGTTTAAAAAAAATAATCAATTCAGAACAAAGTCAGACAGAGTTTCTGCTGCAGCTTGATTGCAGTTCGCACCCATTGCTGCGGGACCCGTGCGGAGAGGATCATCCCATTGGAACTACAGAGTCGAGGAAACTGTCCGTTTAAAAGTGATTATTATTTTGTATATTAGATTTTTTACATACACTTACAAAAGTCGCCCATTTATCGTATTAGCGCTGACCCAAGTGAATCCACCTGGCGCCTAACAGACACCCCTTCGGGCTGGCTGACACACCGGGACGGGACCCGAACCTAGCACCTTCTCAGAGGTGCTTGTCTAAAGATATAATTATAGTTAAAGCATTTTACTTATTTGTTGTTTTTGCTGTGAGTGTGCCACATCACTGTATCAGAAAACGAGCCCCGACAGATCTCTCCTTAAATCTCTACCCGATGGAAGATTAGAAATACGGTGTGTGAAATCTTAGAATCAGTTTCCCGTAAGACAACAATCATATTCTAAAATACATGTTATTTTCATTTGTAGAGGATCAAAAAGCAATCGCCAATCACTTTAGTCTCCGTTACAACAATCTAGTAAGTCCTTTCAGGTCCTTGCCATTAGCACTAAACGCAACTGTGTGCAGTCGTCTCGGTAGTTCTCAGGTGTTCATGTCATACAGCGCTTGCTTTGGTTTCTTGCTCTGGAGCTGTGTAACTTGCGGTTCTCTGGAAAGCGATGTGACAGAATTGAGGGGGTTGATTTAAGAGGTGTTTAATGGAATTCCTTCTTCTTTTTGCCCACTTTATGTCTGCTTCTGATTTAAAGAATGCACTCTCGGCCCCCCCACTTGGGTTTCGGTTAAGTCTCTTGAGCCAGTGACAGGGGATGGGGCACGGAGGCTGTCAACCACTACAGCAATTTGGCTAAAGGCGTTTTGAAATATACGTTCTGAAATCTGAGCTTCCTCTTCCCGGCTTTAAAGATCAATACGGAGAACCAGGAGTTAATGTCACGGTCTCTCTGTCCCTCCAGGTGGTAGTAGTAGTAGAGACGGGTAGGTATTTGTGCCGCTCTCTGCTTTCAATAGTGGCAAGCAGATATGCCCTTTCCATTCTTTCCAAACACATTATCTCCACACCGCTGTTACAGATAGCCCCATATTCCCTGTTTCCAGGTGAGTGCTGTCCCCTTTTACACACGTCTTTAAATGTCCTGGAGCGATTATCATAGGACCCTCATCAGTCCAGCTGGTAGGATGAGGTGCTTCTTGTTCCCGGTGTAACACAATTACTTCAGTATAACCCTCGAGTATCACTCCGTTCTCCACTTCCGACTCTCTCGAGTGTTTCAGACTTCGGGTCTAGCAGCAGAAATGGGCACACCTGAGCCCCGCCCCTACATCTCGACTGACCAACCAGCGATCAAAAACAACCTCCCTTTAGCGAATCAGCGAATGTCTCCTCCCACACCGCTCCCAGACCGATAACATTGAAATCGATGCGAGGAGCGCGTTGAGTTGAGTGCTTTCTCTTAATGTTTTCAATAATTTAGGGGATGCATGTGAAAGTTGGGAAAGCAGCAGATCGTGCGGGAGACTGACGCCGCCTGGCCTTGGTGCATGCCTTCTACAGTTTACTATAATTACTTTAGAGCAATGCTTGTTTTGAATGTGTGATTTGTTGCATTTCATCAACCTGCCCGTATTACTGGGTGACAATGTGTGTCTCAAAATGAATGGCTGTGAAGAACGATGTTAACGGAGACCAGACCAACTCAGTAATGCGTTTTCAGTTTTTTTTAGCTGTATACATATTTAAACTACGATACGCTTTTCACGCTTTCACATTTGTTATTTGGAAAAGTGTCGGTGAAGATTTTTTTTTTATTAAGAAATATCATTGTAAGAGGTTTTTTTTTTTTTTTTTTTTTTTGTCAAAACTAGAGTGTAAGTTATATTTTGCATTGTTTAAATAGGTATGGTTTAGCTGTCAGGGCGTAAATCCCCCCCCCCCCCCCCCCCCCCTTTATTTGCTTGCAGCAATATCTCTTTGAGCATTAAATAAATGTTTCGGCAGCTACTTAGGTTATAGATGACGTCTGCAAACTCTGATATGCTTTAGAAAGCAAAATGAACATGGCAATATTTTTTTTTTACATAGGAAACACTGCGTTAATGTTTTTTTTTTTTTTTTAAATTTGTTTTATATTGGTGTGCGCCTTTAAGTTTTATTTTCAGGGAAGTAAATTTAAACTATATTGAATTAAAAAAAAAAGTTTCCACTCAGCTGCAGGATCTAAAAACACAGGATTAAAAACACAGGATCTAGACGAATGAAAGGGAACTGTACAGTAACTGTACAAGACGCAGAGCATACTGACGGAGTAATTAGATTTCAACGAAAATAGACTTGTAAATGAAAGATGACCCGCAGAAGCTGTCATGCTAAGAACGTGTTTTTTTCAAATGCTTGGCTGTTAAACGATTAAGACACAATTACTTTATCATTTTGTAGAGTTAATTGTTTGTCAGCCAGATCTGGGCCTCCAGGTAAATCCCACTGCATTGAGCATCAAACGCGACAGTACCTTTGTCTGCAGCCTCCACCCCGCTCAGCCCAAACACATTATCTGTTAATCTGCACTTTTAAACGCAGTGTAACACAAACAGCATGTTCAAACAGTAACACAGCTATTCCGCTAAATGCTGTGATTCATTCCACACTGATATGACTCACATGAGGATGTCTAGGTCAGGAGAGAGATTCATAGAGCACACCTAAAAAGGTGCTACTAGGTACTGCAAAAATACTACCACAATAGTGCTGCTGTTTTACTAGTCAGTAGTCATGGTCACAAAGGTGTATTAGTGCCAAGTTTATTAAGTGGTCTGGCACTTCTGAGTTCAACTGCATTTGCAAAAGCACAACAAAAAAGAATTAAGAGGAGACAATTGAAGCCTTTAACATAGTTAACCCTAACCATTATTAAGTGCTGTGCAGAAACCAGGACCAGAGAACACAGTTGGAAATTAGATAGAACTTAGGACAGGAAAGGAGACACTTCTTCACACACAGTGGTGAGGGGATGGAATGGGTTACCTGCTCATGTAGATGAGGCAGAAACATTGAGATCCTTTCAGGCCCAACCTGACAAAGTTTTGAGATCAAGCAGCTACTAGAAACTAGACAAACTCAGATGGGCCGAACAGCCTCATTGTGTTCGTAAATATTCTTATATGCACTTTGAGATACAGTGTACAGTGTCACACACCCTGTTGCAGCACTTTGAGATACAGTGTACAGTGCCACACACCCTGTTGCAGCACTTTGAGATACAGTGTACAGTGCCACACACCCTGTTGCATGCACTTTGAGATACAGTGTACAGTGCCACACACCCTGTTGCAGCACTTTGAGATACAGTGTACAGTGCCACACACCCTGTTGCAGCACTTTGAGATACAGTGTACAGTGCCACACACCCTGTTGCATGCACTTTGAGATACAGTGTACAGTGCCACACACCCTGTTGCATGCACTTTGAGATACAGTGTACAGTGCCACACACCCTGTTGCAGCACTTTGAGATACAGTGTACAGTGCCACACACCCTGTTGCATGCACTTTGAGATACAGTGTACAGTGGCACACACCCTGTTGCAGCACTTTGAGATACAGTGTACAGTGCCTCATACCCTGTTGCAGCACTTTGAGATATGCTCTATACTGGCTCTGTAGTTTCCACTGTACTGTAATGATGAGGCATGACTTATTCAATTTAGCAAGATTAAAAAAGTATGCTATAATCACTCTGTAATAATATTTTCCTCATATTTTGCCTTTTCTCTTAAATTACATTATTTAAATAAACTTTAAATAAACTACGATATTAAACCTAAAATATGGGGTATTTCCCACATAACTTAATAAGGGGAAGTGCACAATGAGGCACAGCATGTCGTAGTTGTACAGTCACTGTCTGAACCTTTCCAATGAGTGAGGGGTAGAAACAGCATGCTTGTTAGATCATGCCTAGTAGGTATTTATTTATAACAACAACAACAAAAAAAACAAAAAGGTGCTAATGTGCCTCCTCTCGCTCTCAGGAGAGAGAGATATACAGAACATCGTCTTGTATTATAGCCATATAACGTCTAATTAAATCAAGTACTATTTGATTACTATGATCTACTATTATAGTATATATATATATATATATATATATATATATATATATATATATATATATATATATATATATATATATATATATATGAATTAGCATTTGAATCCTAAATCCAAGAAAAGGCATCTGTAACGTATTTTACTCATTAACCCTTTATCTCCTAATAACCATTTATTAACTATCAGTCAACTAAGCAACACAAACATTAGTTTTAGATTTCAAAATAACACTATACCTGTACAGCATCAGTTCAGCTAAGCTAAGCTCTTTTCTGGACACTTTATCACAAACCAAAGAGCAGTAAACCTTATCATGCATTTGTAGTCTTTTTGTTTGAGTGTCAGAGTTATTCTTGAAAGAGGCAAAGTAACTTTTTCAACAAGCACAAAACTAGTGATTCTCACCCCCATGACCTGTCCAGTCCCTCAACCAAACATTGTGAACCTTGCTAGTTTGTATGGAGAGAGCAGATCTGTCTGTCTGGTTAATGTGATGAATGCTGAGGCTGCCTCTGGTTTGTGTCACTCTGTAACAGAACAGTGCTGACATCAGGCACCCCTACAGCTTTACAGAGGAGCTGGGGAGGACGAGTTAATTGCCTTTGAGAGCGAGGGGCTGATTGCACTAGGTACTGTCAAAACCAAACAGCTAACAATTCCAACAAGCAGAAACGAAAGACCTAAATCACTTAGGATCCTTTTCTGTTTCAATCATCACCTGGTGACTTTTTAAAAGTAAGAAATACGACATAAAATAAATGTGGTTACTGCATGCATCCACTAGGAGTAGCTTGTTCCAGGGGAATGGGTTAATGGTTAAACTCTGGTGTACCAGCTGTACTTGGAGAGGGCAGGCGTGATTCAAAGATTTATACGAAGCAGCAGCATGACTGTACTATCTCTGCAGCTGCAGGGAGCTATAACAGAGGTCTAAGATGTTCAATATTGTTCTAGTAAAGTATAACTGCACTTTAAACTTCCAAGGGGCTCTTCTGAGTACAGTGCCATCAGCACAGAGCTCTCAGGAGTGTTATTCCTGAAGGAATACCTTCCAGGAGTTGAAAGGTTAAGGCAGAGTAATTGCTCAGCACTTGGACAGGTAGGACTGTGATAAGGAACTTATATAACCGATCCTGGAGCAAGATGAAGGAAACAGGGAGAGGAAGAGGCGGGAAATAAAACAACACTTTGCATGTGCAAGCTGTACAATTTCACCTAGGGGATACAGAACTATCTTCACCAGCTATTTTAAAACAGGCACAAAAAATTCAAATTATCTCCTACGTTACATTCACAGTGTTTTTCAGAAATTATACAGCTACTACCACGGGGTTACAAGAAATATCAGCATAGGATTGTTTTTTCTAACGTCTATATTTTCTGCCACAAAGACTTTTTTCCCCCCACAGAGACAGTGTACTTTGTTGACCTTTCAATTCCCAGCTTAACTCTCCCCAAACCTGCCTCCCTCAGCTGTCTTCACTCTGACACTGCAAAGGGTATGTGTGTGCGTGCGTGTGTGCGCTTGTTTTTACCAATCAGACTGAGACCTTGGAAACACCTCCAAAGGGAAAGCCTGTTTCAGCATTTCACTTTCTTTTCACAGTAACACAGAATTGTCATTATTGAAAGAACACTGGGACACAAATTGTGCTAATAAATATGCAGTCTCAGCTTTTCATATTGACAGAAATACCTAAGGTAGGGGATTCCTACAGTATGGTAGTTAGCAAATACATGCATGCTTACACATTATTACAGAGTTATTATGAATAGTTAAAATATACTTAATGTGTAAATCCTTTTGCACACCTAAGCCCAACACTAATCCTCTTTTGATACAACTGTGTACTTACAGGCACTTTGTAACTATATGTAATAACATTGGAATTATGTGTAAGTACACATGTATTTATTAAGTAACTTCTATGTAAATACACAGTAATCAGAGACAATGTAAAGTGTTAGCATGATTTAAAACAGTTTAATAAAACCTAGAATAATGCCTTTGCCTGTGCTCTTGTTTCAGGACCCAATATCGTTACACTCACCACTTAAGATTATCACAGGATCCACAATTCTACATCCACCTTCTACAACGCAGTCCGATAAAGGAGCATACAGGATTATAGAATGTAAAAGCATTGGTTTTGGTGTGTGTCTGGGCTTGCCTGACTCTCATACCGAGATCCTGTAGATCTGGAGTATGATAACACATTCAGACTTTCAGGAATCAAGGTGCATCTCTGGTGGAATCACACTGTAGAAACTCATTAGCAGCATTAGTTACCACTTCACTTCTATAGCTGCTGCAGAACAAAGAACTGATTAATCCCATGCAGTATCTCTGCTACTGGACCCCCAGCCCTATAACCTGTTACAAAACCCATAACTGTCTCTCCTAGAAAATGTATGGCTGTCTCATAAACATGTGTGTTTTTATCTCTCTCTCTCTTATTCTTTGCTCAGCACTCCGAGATGCGAGCTGACCGCCCCCTGGTTTAAATCATGCAATCTGTCTTGATCTTTATCTCAGTATCTAGTAACCTGCCACCCACTGGCCTGCACCTCTGGGAGGGTTCAGCTCATTCCTGGAAACATTCAGGGCTTATCCCCCCTGCGTCAGTGAGGCGTGACACTGAGGGCAGGAAAGCGCAGCTCTTACCTCACACCAGTGTGGTGATTGAAGTCAGTAGAGCCATTGGGACCCGTTCACAAAGACTTACAATGGTTTCAAATCGATTGCATTACCTCCTCTTAGCACTGGCTGTACTATCCATGATCCCCTGTTACTTCTGGTGAAGATCCAATAATTATAATACCACGTAAGCTTCAGGCTGTAATTCCACTGAGGGCTTCTGCCGACATGATAAACCATGAGCGTGAAGCTCAGGTTTGTACAGTACATTTTTTTCAGAGACCTGTGGGTTTGCTATGTTATTACCTGCATGTTTCACATTGTTCAGGGCATTGTGAGATGATGATAATAATAACTAATAAAACCACTGATCCACACCACCCCTCCGTGGAAACAGAACTTCTCTCTGTTCCAGCTGTGCAACATCTGTCTGGATAAACAGAGGCCAGGCAGCTCCTGTGCAGGATGATGACATATGAAAAGGTACATGTAACTAAGCATCCCAGTATTACAACACCCATTAATTATTTGGGCATATGCAGGATACGAGGCAGGTTGAAACCCAGCACTAGGATAGTGGAAAGAAACGACGTCTTGAAGTAATATAATTAAATGAACTGCAGTCAGGCGATTTCCAGGAGCGGAATCCAATTCCAGTAGTTGGACACGAGATCTCAATGGGTTCCTATCCTGGTTACACAATAAAGAATTGAAAAGAACAGGAAGCACAGTTATCTCAATCAGGACCTCCCACAACATTAGAGATAAAGACAAGCAATAATTCAGAGAGAAAAAAGAGTAACAATCTAACTGATTTGCTCTAACACTTCTCTTTCCTCATATTGGCATGCATACCTGTCAAGCTGCTGTTAACTCTTTCATCGTGCATTTCCATGAGCCACAGGTTATTACTATTTACACTGTGAGTTTCTTGTGTTGTTACATGCAAACAAAATTGGCATCCTCATAGGAGAGCATTATTTAGGACAGTGTTACCTTTCCTACTTAATATGAGGATGCCAATACAAGGCCATCGCAGTGAACTCCAAATTACATTAAAAAGATAAGGCATTCATGGGCAAAGTCAGCCTATACTGGCTGAAACATTTACTATCTGCTGTCCTCATATGAGGTTACTTTGCATTTGAATTAAATAAATATTTAACCCTGACCATTGCAGTGTGACATCCAGAGTGATCATATTGGACTCTGGGATCAGGTGAAGATTGTAGGGTACTGACAGGATAGCCCATACACTGGGCTGGAACTGAACACCGGAGAGCTGAGAATGGAGTGTATTAATGCTGCAAGGTGGCAGCACTGGAGAGCCCAGGAAAGAATGCCTTTCATACAGCCTTCAAAATGTTCAGTGTTCATTAATAAGGTCTGGGGTAATCTCTTGACACAGGGGTGGTACCGACAGACTGGAAAATTGCAAACGTAATACCGATCCACAAAAAGGGAAACAAAACTGAACCAGGTAACTACAGACCAGTAAGCCTGACTTCTATTATATGCAAACTTATGGAAACTATAATAAGATCCAAAATGGAAAATTACCTATATGGTAACAGGGTCCTGGGAGACAGTCAACACGGTTTTAGGAAAGGGAGATCGTGTCTAACTAACTTGCTTGATTTTTTTGAGGATGCAACATCGATAATGGATAATTGCAAAGCATATGACATGGTTTATTTAGATTTCCAGAAAGCTTTTGACAAAGTCCCGCACAAAAGATTAATTCTCAAACTGAACGCAGTTGGGATTCAAGGAAACGCATGTACATGGATTAGGGAGTGGTTAACATGTAGAAAACAGAAAGTACTGATTAGAGGAAAAACCTCAGAATGGAGTGTGGTAACCAGTGGTGTACCACAGGGATCAGTATTAGGTCCTCTGCTATTCCTAATCTACATTAATGATTTAGATTCTGGTATAGTAAGCAAACTTGTTAAATTTGCAGACGACACAAAAGTAGGAGGAGTGGCAAACACTGTTGCAGCAGCAAAGGTCATTCAAAATGATCTAGACAAGATTCAGAACTGGGCAGACACATGGCAAATGACATTTAATAGAGAAAAGTGTAAGGTACTGCACGCAGGAAATAAAAATGTACATTATAAATATCATATGGGAGATACTGAAATTGGAGAAGGAATCTATGAAAAAGACCTAGGAGTTTTTGTTGACTCAGAAATGTCTTCATCTAGACAATGTGGGGAAGCTATAAAAAAGGCTAACAAGATGCTCGGATACATTGTGAAAAGTGTTGAATTTAAATCAAGGGAAGTAATGTTAAAACTGTACAATGCACTAGTAAGACCTCATCTTGAATATTGTGTGCAGTTCTGGTCACCTCGCTATAAAAAAGATATTGCTGCTCTAGAAAGAGTGCAAAGAAGAGCGACCAGAATTATTCCGGGCTTAAAAGGCATGTCATATGCAGACAGGCTAAACGAATTGAATCTGTTCAGTCTTGAACAAAGAAGACTACGTAGCGACCTAATTCAAGCATTCAAAATTCTAAAAGGTATTGACAGTGTCGACCCAAGGGACTTTTTCAGCCTGAAAAAAGAAACAAGGACCAGGGGTCACAAATGGAGTTTAGACAAAGGGGCATTCAGAACAGAAAATAGGAGGCACTTTTTTACACAGAGAATTGTGAGGGTCTGGAATCAACTCCCCAGTAATGTTGTTGAAGCTGACACCCTGGGATCCTTCAAGAAGCTGCTTGATGAGATTCTGGGATCAATAAGCTACTAACAACCAAACGAGCAAGATGGGCCGAACGGCCTCCTCTCGTTTGTAAACTTTCTTATGTTCTTATGTTCTTAATCACAGTGCTGGAGAACTGCACTCATTGTTATTAGATGCAGGGTAACAGTATGCTGCATTAGAAGTGATTACTATTTCAGGTTCCTAAATTTAGGAAGGGAGTATGGGGAGGGCGGCAGCTTCTATAATCCCAGACCCTCTGGGATACACAGGATTTAAATAGAGGTGGGAGATGGAAAGTTTTTGTTTAGTTTTAATTTTCCGGGAAGGTTTGCCAAAGGCCTTGTGTTTTCCAAAGCTAATTCAGGAAGTGACAGGCGGGAGATAATGCAGGATTAGAGTGAAGGGGAGAGGCAGGCCGGCAGAGTTTAGATCAGGTTTACTGGCAGAGCCGCTTCCTATCACACACTCACACTGGTCTCTGTAAACAAAAACACGCTCAAAAAACCAGCAAGTGAGCTTTCTGTTTTCATGTTCCAGCAGGATAAATTGCTTTTTTTTTAATCTGTCAGATAATCGTGTCTGCCTTTAAAAAAAACCAAACAAATAAATAAATAAATAAATAAACAACCTGCGTTTAAAACAGAAACAAACTCTATTTTGAGGCTCAGATGACTAACAACTGAGGAATGTGGATTGAAATATCGCAAATATGTCGAGAAAGAAAAAGCAGCCGTAATTTATGTCACAGGAGACAGTCACGGTGTGTAGTGTGAGCGTGTTGCAGTAACTCCACTCCGAGCACTATGGCTTACACCACAATATCTTATCCAAGTACCTTCAGCTCCCTTTTCACTGCTCCCCTTTTTAGTTCAAAACATTTTCTTAAGTGTATTAAGACACTGCAAAGAGACAATCGTTTTTTTTTATTTTTTATAAGAAACTACCTTTCTAGGGGATCTGCTCCAATTATATTAAGTAGTATCGTTCTTATACTGCATTTGCTACTTATGGAAGGTGCCTTGCTGTCTAAAACAAAGTAGTCATGTATTTAATAGCAGTAGATAAGTAACACAGCAGCGTCCTTCCAGTAATATCCAACTCGTTACTCATATAAGCCGGACCATAACCATTTGTGACACCAGACTGGAGCTCTGTCGGCCTGGAAAACCAAGGAGCTCAGAGTGCCCCGAGTTCAACAGGCTAAGAATATACCTGCATCAGTGAGCTCCCACCTGTTTATATATACCACAGTCAGCGCAGCAATCAGGAACATTCACACTGCTAAAGGAAGAATGTAAACAGTGCAGGTTGGGACGGAGGGAGGGGGAAACCAAGATACTGAAGAGGCGTAGTTCTGTTTACTTTCCAAATAGTATCTCAGAACTGGGAATCGTAAATGCACTATTTAAAATTCCAGAGACACTCAGTATTGTGTAGATGGCATTCCTCAGCTATGCTCCGAATACATAAAGAAAACAGCCTCATATACAAACATAGTATCGTATCCCCTTACAGAACAGTTAGCAAAACACAAATACTGATTTGGTTCATGATAATACCACAGATTATCAGGGTGTTTGTACAAATACAAAAAAATGTCTGGCATTCTAAATAACCGCATTCAGATAAAGTAGTTGACGCTGGTAATTTTTTAACATAAACACACTGCATGAGAACGTGGAGAGAGAGAGGGAGAGAGAGAGAGAGAGAGAGAGAGACTCACGAAAAGTTAATTCAGTTAGCCCTGTGCTGGACCCCCTGCTGAATGAACGCCAGGGGTTTGAAGTGAGTTAACGAGCAGATTGGGGTCGAGGGAGCGGGCTGGAACTGCCAAAGCTATTTGACAGTAAAGAGAGAGCTGCCAGCGCCGAGCAGACAGGGTCAAAGAGCTCCAGGCTCCTTGAGCATGCTGTCTATCATTCTTTACCTGGGCAGTGGTGCTCTGTGTGCACCTCTGCCGCTTTCAATGTTCACCGTTTTGAATTGTGTAAGACCCACGCATTTAGGGTTATGTTCAGTGCCCATTGCATGCAACAGCACCACTAAAATTATAAGCTTCGGTAACGCTTTATTTTGAGTGTCATAAATATTTAATTAATATGCAATTAACCACTTGCTGTTAGTTCCATGTTAATGAACAGTCAATAGATATACATGCACGTGTGTATCATTAAACATACAAAGACTGGTATGCAGCGTTACCGATATTATTCTATATGCCACCCACACTAATAATGCGCTTTTAAACCATGAGATTGTCATTAACAATCTCGTTTCAAACTGATCTGTGCACAGCTGTGGGGGGATGGAGGACATGAGCTCTAAATAAGCCATGCTTGAGAAGCTTGTCTGCCGGACTGGAACGTTTCTGTTGGGTTTTTGTGTTGTGGATGAACCACGTCACAAGAACTGTCTGGAGAAAGGCCTTGTACAAAACAGTTACAGTGATATTAAATGACAGATGAGTGTAATCAATTATCTTAAACTGCAGTTGCAAAGTAATTGGGATGTTCTCCCAAGCAATGCATATACAGTGTAATTACAGTATGATCTAATGACTCCAATAATGAGCACTAAAACCCTCCATTCTCAGGCACGGTCACCCTGAATGAGCACTATAGTTGTGGCCATATATGAAAATCGCATGAAAAGCTCGAATAGAGACTTTAAAATGAGATTTCTGTAAGCTCTGGACTGTCAGACAGCGTTGTGATTGAATTTTTAACAATCTTAAAACATTTAAAAAAAATAAAAAAATAATGCTTCTGAAATACTCAAAGAAGGGCATTGCCTGGGAACACTAATCCCCGTTACTCCCTCCATCTCTGCCTGGACCAAGTTTATTAATCTCGAGCTCCTCTGCAAGTCTGAAACTTTTCTTTTTTCTAAACTCTACATTTTTTTCAGCTAACAAAATCCTTTTATAAATCTTTCCTGTCATGCACTTCCATATGTTTTGAAAGCAGCACATATTATAGTATTAAAAGAGGTTGAAGGCATTTCTGGCATACAAACTGCTAAAAGCTAATAAGTTTGCATATTGTGGGTGCCTATCCTCTCTTGTTTGCAAGAGCTTTTTTATGACAATGAGAGGAATGGACCTTCCTTTAAATCACATCACAGTTGCTGGGGTTACTAAATGCACTCGGAGGTACTCAAGTTAAGCAAGCTGTCAGAACACAATCCTCAGTTCTTTTTTTTTTTTTAAAGTTAATTTAATCCTGACAGATTATATGAAGTAATAAATATATTTATATATATATATATATATATAATAATATATATATATATATATATATATATATATATATATACAGCAAAAATAAACCCAGAAATACAGAGCAGCCGATAAAAGGGCAGTCAAGTTAAGAGCTGCTTGATGGAATAAAAGTATATAATTGGGACATAATCCCTCTGCTAATTGCATAGCAAATACTACCCTCTATCACATTCTCATTAAAACTGAGGGGGAAGAATAAAAGCAATACTTTTATTTTAGACTTGTATATACTGTGGAGGGTAGAGAATTGGTTTAGAAATCGTTGGCAGTTAATTAAGCATGGATCTTACAGCCCTGGGGCTAAAGGACAAAGTTGACCCTATTTGTTTAACAGCTCACAGCACAATGGCGTGTTGCACAGCAGAGATATAAAGTGGTCAGCCAGTCTTTTCTCTTCAGGCAGCTGTGAGGCAACAATGCCCTCTGCTGGTGACTCTTCATAGTGGAACTATAAACCTAGTATTTGAAACATTTCCAAATCTTGTTAAGGCTCCCAGTTACATTATGAGAGATTCAATTAAAATGTATGGCTTGTGGTCTGTAAAGGGATGTTATCCCATAGACCTTTCTGCAATTTTCTTCTGACTCATATCTGTCAACATTGTAAATCAGGAAGAGTAAAACTTTATTAACTTTTTTTTTTTTTTTTTTTTTTTTGCATTTAGAAGAATCTACAAAGTAGTTATTATTGAAGAACGAAATACTTGCCAGTCTCTCTAACACTTCAGTACATTAAATCAAATATCAACACACGCAGCACAGCAGTGAGAGATGAAAGTGTTTTATAGTGTGCGAGTGTTCTCATCTACAATACCGGCTCTAAAAAACAAACACGCATGGCACACAGATCAAAAACATTCCCGTGTTGTAAAGTTTTAATATCCGAAAGAGATTTAAAAATGCCATATTACAATAAAAAATAAATGTTAACACTAGTGGACAAGAAACATCTCTCTTTAAATAGAACTGTACATTGTTTAAGCAAAAAACATAGTAACAAGACAAAAAAAAAGTAGTTGCATTCCTTCTATGATAAATTGATAACATTAGTCTTTCTAATAATAATAAAAATAGAAATACAGATATAATTAAGTAGAAAATAATTTGGGTTACACATCTTTGATTGTGAGGTGCAAGAAGGTTGTTAGAGTAAGGCAATAGTTGAGAGGACCAAACCACTCCTAACAGGATGGGTGTTAGCAATCTCCACCCCACAGATAAGATCAGACCAACAGTAGAAGGAGGGGGTTGCAATAACTTCTCAATTTACTGGTTACAAAAATCAGGTTATAAACAGTCACAAATATAGGAGTCATTGTTTAGCAATTGTACTCCCCTGCTCTAAATTCTGGGTGCTTGGTAAGGAGGTTTGTAAGCAGACAAGAGGGTGTCAACTTTAAACTGACTTTGAGCCCAAGCTTTTATTTTTATTTTAGAGCTGCAAAAATATACTCCTGAAAAGTAAACTCTTGTTTTGCAGACGTTTAGTAAAATCGAACCGATTTGTGCCAAAAACAAAACTATGGGGTTGGCCAGAAAAATAGGTAACTAGAAAAATGAAAGTGAATCAGTAACAATATTGACACAGTTTTAATACCACTTTGTAAAGTGGTGATATTTGAGGTAATTCCAGAACTTTTACCCATCTTGCACTTCAATTCACAATCTGTCTTTAACCAACCAGCTGCTTCTCCCAATCACTGGCCTGCTTTACATACAGCCAGTGTAACCCCAAAGGCACTGCTGAGATGAAGTGGCCTCGGAAGTAACTACCGAAATAACTTTCTTTAACCCTAATACAGTACCGCAAATCATTTTGCTCTATTACTTGACCTAAATCGTGAAGTATGTGACAGACGATTTATTGAATTATTACAATCACAACGGTACATTACAGAACTTACACATACTGTATTATGTATTTATTGTGTACTCTATGTAGAATTTATAAAGATCCACTTTCACATTCCTAGCTCTTTCTCCGAATTGTTAAACATGTTTGTCAAACGCCCTTTAGCTAGGTCCAGGCCTTCTATTGGTGGCAGCAATCTGCTGTAAATGGGTTTGTTTCTAAAAAAAAAAAAAAAAAAAAAAAAAAAAAAAAAACATAGACTCAGCAGCTCATAGCTCAGCTTAGCCCACTTGGGTTTTCCTTGCCTTGAGACTGCTTGTTTACTACTCCACAGCACCCCCTGGTGGGATTCTGAGCTAGGACCAGTTCTACTGCTAGTAAACCACACCGGGATTCAAAATATACAAAACTATTCATTAACAACTACAACAACAATAAACAAAAAGACTTTTGCAACATTATAAAGAAAAGATAGAGATTCTGTTTTAAATCTCCCCCAGAAACAATGCTACTCCCGCCCCTCTCCTGCAACTAGACTGTTTACTGAAAACCAACTCAAGATTATGACTGCATTGCTAATCATTAAAAAATTAAACAATCATGATAGTCAGTGCTCCCTTTATCACTGTGCAAGTGAGCTGTTAATGTTTTCAGTCTCAGATTCACTTCTTCAGGTACACATTGGATTCTTGTTCCACAGGTATTAGTCTTTCTCCCCCCACAATACAGTTAGTCAACACACAGAAACTGGAACCTTGCTTAAAAACATCTCTGCCTTAACTTAACAAAATATTTTGTATTTAAATTTAAAAATAAATTCACATGGATCAAAGTCTGATTACTCATTCCCTTAAAAGATATATATTTTTTGTTTGTTTTAATAACACAAAATTCCACTTAAATTAAAAGGTACATAAAAATAGCAATTAAAAGGGGGAAGTCATTTTGGCCATAATAACATGTTCAAAGCAATGTCCTTCCCTTTTTACTCCTCCTGGTGGCTGCATGTTGGAACTGTGAGAAATCAAGGAGCTGCATTTTCTTCAAAAGGAATGCGTTGCAAATGTCCCACCCAATCTTTATTAGCTGTTCAATCTCTGCAGTGCTTGGTGCTGCTACAAGCCATAGCACGTTGGGTGGGAAATGTCCATTTGACAAAAATACTTGCTTAGATGCACTTTCAGGGTTACTCCACCACAGATCTCCTCAGTTAAACTCTACATATATAAAATACAGTTTTCACAGGTGTGTCACTCTGACAGTGCTGGTGGTGTCAGATTACAAGAACAGATGCATTTAGCATCTATAGTGAAAGAAACTGGTTTACAAAGAACGTGTTTCTCCAAGCTCTTAAGACCCTCATTCTTTTTCCTTTCTTTAATTTCTTCTGTGTAAACCAATTGCCCTTTTCTTTTTACTGCATTAAAAAATATATATCTGCATCAAACGACTTTGTACAAAAAAAAAAGGCTAAATACATTTTTAAAATAAAAACACTGGATTTAAAAAAAAAAAAAACTCTCCCTTGTGTTTAATTCAGACAGATTTTCAGGTTATCGTGTAGTTACTGGCTCCTCAAACTCCATTTTTTTTTTATATATATATATATATATATATATATATATATTTTTTAATTTACATTAACTGTACAGGTTGGGCACAGGCATGCCTGGGAAGGGTTTGGTCAGGTTTTAATCCTGCACATGGCAGACAGGTTTCCGGGGTACATGGTTACTATAGTGATGGTAAGATGCAGGGTATTTTAAAGATTTTAAAAGGCTAACATCTGTAAACTGTGCTCTGGTGTTCCAGAACAGGACCAAGGGCCACACAAACTTTGCTGTCGACATAGAAGATGGCTAACCCTTCCACACTGCAGGTTGTTTGTGTTTTAGAACAGACACAGGCTACTGATATCACACTGTCTCTGCAGATATTGGGAAAGGAAAAGAATAGAAACCTAAAAAAAGTGTCTGGATGATAGTCGGGTCTGCTGTGGCGGTTCATGGTCCGAAGCCCCCATTCCTTGTGTGCGATGCGTGTGTGTGGGGGGTGGTATCCACATTACAAAACATTGTCTTCCCCTACTCCATCTCCCTAGAGTCTGTCACTGCGGAAGCTGTCCTCCACAGAGGGGTCAGACAGGACCATGTCGGGGTCACTCAGCATGTTCAGTCCGTCCAGGCTGAGGGGCTCGATTCGGAGCTCGTCGCCCAGGAACCCTCCCTCCGAGTCAAAGCACTCCGGCACCCCTGCCAGCGCGCTGCTGATGTCCTTGGACAGGCTCGGGTTCGACTCGTCTGGGAAGAAGAAATCACCTATTCAATACAGTCACATGTCACAGGCAGAGGCAATATACTTCCACTACAAAGAGCAGTAGATTTCCCCCTAGAACAGTATTTACCTAGTGAACAAAACACCTCAAGCTTGTTTCTTTGGTTAAAGCGAGGAGAGGGTCACCATCCAAGTCCTGATCAGGCCAAGCCCTACTGAGCTTCAAAGATGTGACCAGATCACAATCCAAAGTGTATGGTTGCACGTTACAGGACGGAGGGACTGCCCAGCACTAGTGGGATACCATCCCCTGTTGCTTACCTGTTAGAATGATGTTGGGGATGCCTCCCCCGCAGTTTGAGAAGAACATGTTCTGCCGCAACTGCAGTGACTCCTGCAGGTTCCCGTGGCTTCCACCAAACCCCATCAGCGACGCCTGGGAGTAGCAGAGGTTGGAACCCGGGTCAAAGCAGCTTCCCCCCGGCAGTGAACTCATGGAGTTCTCCAACATGTTGAACTGGTCGAGCTGCTGGAGAACACAGCACGGTTAGAAAAGGCTTGTATTCAAAACTGAAAAACCAGAGCAGCATATTCAGGAATCTTCATTTCTAACAGCCAAGCTTTTCTCACAGCTGAACAAAACGAAACAGAGTGTCAGAACAGTTAGTGCATAGTGAATGTCACTCTCATACCTGGTAAGACAGGGACTTGGACTGTCTGCCCGAGAGCTGGGTGTCCATGAAGGGATCATAGAAGAAGGCTCCCAATGAGTTGTGCTGCCGAGAAAGAAACGGGAGAGATGAGAACGTAGGATGATTTTTCTCTTCATTATTCTTTCAATAGATGTACAATCCATAAGATAACAGCATTACAACACGAATTTAGCATTAACACCGATTACAAATAATAACGATTCCATTAGTATCTGCTGCCAGGTACTCACATTGGCAGAGTTCAGATCCATATGAAGGTTGTGGAGGGGAGACATTGGCTGCTGCTGCTGCTGTTGCTGCTGCTGCTGCTGTTGTTGTTGTTGTTGTTGTTGTTGCTGTTGTTGTTGTTGCTGCTGCTGCTGCTGCTGCCCTGTGGAATGCTGGGAGCTCTGCTGTACTGGCTGGTGGGACTGCTGCTGCTGCTGCTGCTGCTGCTGCTGCTGCAAAGACTGCTGGTAGAGGTGGTAGGGAGGGGGTGGCTCCATTGGCAGACTGCTGGTGTCCAAGGAAACACCCTGAAAACAAGCAAACTGAAAGTCGGTAATTACGGCACACTGTTTATCATTCTCATCATCATCACAACAATGCAAATGTCATGTTAAGTCAAGGTAAATATGTCCAAGGGTAATAGTTATTAACACTAAATGTTACGATCTTTATAACGTCAACAGGGTTGGCACTTGAGTGAGCGATTCTGAGAACCCAACAGCTTTTAAATGGATTTTCCTGTTGCATGAAGAGAAGTCACTGCCTCGAAAGCGAAACTGAAAATTTCCCAAAATGGAAATCAAAGCACTTTCACCAGTGTCTTACTGGGAGTCAACGTAAAAGCATGTGTGTGTGCCGGTGGTGCTTACCTGTGTAATGGGGGACAGTGACGGGGACATGGTAGGGGAGAGCTGCTTGCCGAGGCCTCTGCGCTGCTCGGCTCCGGGGGACAGGGTCAGGGGGCTGACGGGGGTGTGGCGCCGGCGTGGCGTGTTGCCAAGGGCCCCCTGCTGTGGGTTGGACAGAGAGGACAGTCGCAGAGACGAGTGGATGGAGGGGTTGCTGAGCGATGAGTGCAGCTGAGAGTTGTTGAGGGTAGCCTGGATGGACGGGTTACTCAGGGAGGAGGAGAGACCTGTGGGAACGAGAGATGTTACTATCAAGAACTGCTCCGATCAACACCACTATAAATAGAGGTTAATTAAAGCTGGGACTGACAAGTCCAGTTGGCAAGCGAACTAGATCATGACTTAACCTGTTTGGTTGTTTTTGGTATGCAGGTCTTAAACTGAAAGAATATCTCCTATAAATCTCAGATAGCAAAGTAACTAAGTGGCAGCTAGCAGGCAACTGCACCTTGCGAGTTCCCGATGCCCAGATGCATCATGGCGGCGGGCAGGTTGCCGGTGCTGCTCCCCCCACTCAGGTTGGGGTACCCTCCATCTTCAGGGTCCAGGGGGGTGGGCAGGGGAGAGGGGAAGTGCAGGTTGGTCAGGTCTGGTAGCGATCCGCCTGTGTTCAACGTCCCCTGGAAATGGGAGAGCCCAGCATTCTGTTCCGGGGATGGGAAAATACTGGCAGAGGAAACGTTAAAAATGTTTTTAGATCAGGTTGTTGTCTTTTTAAAGAAGTGCAACCACATGTGCAAACACACACATAAACAATGAAGACATGTACCAACGCCAGTGCCAATAAGCGATAAAATAGCCACAGTAACACAAATAAACAAACAGTCTGCCTTACACTCTTTGACAGACAACACAATACTTTTGCAGATGGAGTAAAATATACAAATGAGGTGCAACTCACTTGATTCCAGGCACTTCACATGATTTGGGGCGTGAGGACAGAGACTGCACCTGCATCAGGGAAAAGAATGAAAGAACTTCAGCATTTTGTTGTGTTCTTCTTCTAAAAAAAGACATATCAGTGTCCCATGTTTCCTTAAGGCACACATTTTTGGGGGTTTGTACTTTTCCTGTGAAATACACAACCTTCTCTCACCCTTCCTTTTGCCCTGCAATGTCTTAGCCACAATCTATTCCACAGGCTGCTGAAACAGGCAGACATGCATTTCCTCAATGATATAGTGACCCCTGCTGGGATCTTAAGTAGCTTATCCACAGTTGGAGATATAAATACATAAAGACACGCTTTAAGTCATTATGCCAAATTCCTTCAACAGTTCTGACATCCTGTTGTGTAACTAACCTTACCCATCTCACATCATTAGCTGTTTAAGAGGCTGAGTTGTATTACCCGAGTGTGCAATGTTATTCTATCAAGACTTGACATGCCCTTTTCTCCACTCACCTTCTTTGCCTCCCACAGCTGTTTGGGGAGGGGCTTGCTGACACCCATCAGGCTCTCCTCGTTTGGCAAGGCTGGGAATGAGAACACTGGATAAGACAAACAAGAGTTACTTTCCATTGCAGCATTACAAGGAAATACAGTACTGTGCATGCAAAGCACAAAGCGACCAGCAGCATGGACAGTCTAAACACATCACTGACACAAAACAGTAGAGCTAACTGAGAAAAAAAAAAAAAAATCAAGATAACAGCAACAGGTACAGTGTACCAACAGGAATTTCAGGATATGCAAATACACCAGCAGAACACTACAGCAGCTGATTGGGATGGGCTGCTTCCTCAGAGCACAGCAGTCCCCTGGTAAGCACCTGACCAGCAGGTGTTTAAAGGATGTTTTGCACTTTGTTATGTTCCCTTGGCAACAGGAAACCTGTTTGAGTTGCGATGCACGCTGGGGTTTTTCTCACCAAGGAGGTAAAATGGAAATGAATAATTCTACCTAATTAAGAAGTAGATGTACAGTGTTGGGTGACCCTTTCCAAAACAAACATTGACAAGGGAAAAACCAACAGGTGTCAAACAGGAAATATTGAAATGATGGTGCTAAAAGATGAACGTACTATTCATTCCAAAAACGTGGAATAGCAGATATGCATGAGGGCACTTGTATAATGACAAGTGGTGAAATCATACACAGTGCTACAGTAACTTCTGTGCAAGGACTGTAAGTATTTCATTCAGTCTTAAAAAGGAAGTAATAGTGTAAAACAAAAAGGAATCAAAGAAACAAATCAAAGAAAAGGGCCCCCGGGGAAGCCTGGCCTCCTTACAGGAAAGCCTCCCTTTAATACTGGGAGAGCGTGGCACAGCATCATAGTGAATTAACCCACTGCGACACCTAGCAGAGACGCGTGCTTAATATAGAGATCTAACCCAAGACAGCAAAGAAAAGGGGGAGTTACTGTGGGCATGTCGACACACAGGCAAGCCAAAAGGATGGAGGGAGAACACAATCAGACAAGGAGGATGACAAACAAATTGTAATAAGAAAACACGTCGCTAAATACGATTTAATGTTTAAAGTTATGAAAAACACAGATGGCTGTTATTAGACACATAGAAAGTCTGTCACTGATGACAGGCATATGTGTCTTGCACGTTTAGACTTACTGATGCAATCAAAGGCTGATCTGGAAACGCCTGCTGCAGGCAAATTCAAGTCTGGCTGCATTTCACAGAGGTCACCCCTCCTTCTGGATAATACAAAATCCTTACTCTTGTTCAGTAACCACACAGCAGTAAGTTCACTTACCATCTCCCATCCCGTCAATCTCAGCTTCATTAACGCTGACTGTGGAAAAATGACAGGTAACTTTAAATGTAGTCAGTAAAACTCACACGCTAGACCAGCTGCACTCATCCCTAGCTCCCTCACATGCACTGCACTGGCACTGTATCATCAAGGGTTGTTCAATTCAATCCGAATATGCAGAAGCTTTAGCAATTTAGAAATAGCAATTGGTCTCTAAACTTTGCTTTGTCAAGTCTCTTTTTTGGCTTTATGTGAAAGTCGACTCTGTGGATGTACTTAAACCGGACTCTGCAGCTTTAAATCTCTTTTGCCTTTCCTCTGAATGAGGCATCAGGAACGAATACAAATAAAACACAGAAACCAGAGCCCCAGGGGACTAGGAAATAAGAAGAGCATTGTTTTATACAAGAGTTACATATATAAAAGGGACATTTTCTGTTCTTTAGTTTTAATCACCACATCTAATTGCAGCTGTTAGACAATGTATCCTTAAAGAATCTGGTGAAGAATTGTATGCCTTAAAACAGTGACACCCAATTCAAGAGGGATTGTCGTGAATAACTGGCTAACATATGTAATTATTAATAAAGGTGGGCATGCCGCGGGGCCTCTCACAAGGACTTTGTCCTAAGATAGATAAGGGGCCGACAAGCAGCAAGAATGTCTGTGTGTGTGTCTGAGAGACAAGGTTTTCTTTTACTCCAGACAATCCTTTAATTTCTTTAGCTGTCACCCTCCACATACATGTGTGTTAAAGGGAGGATGTTTTGCAAATCCCGTAATTGACAATTACAAGTGCCCTATTATATAAGCAACTATTTATTTATTTTTACACAGAAATCAGACAATCCCAAGTCAATTTTTCTTTGCTGTGATCACCCAGAAACTGAGTTCGTGACCTTATTTGTGCCCAGATGGCTACGTTCATGCCCTTTATCGTGGCAATGCCTCTCCTATCGCAAGCCATTCCTCAGGTCACAGCTAATTATCCCGATGCCAAAAACCTACAAGCGTCAGTCAGCCTGGTCTCTCAGGACACTCTCCAAAACGAGATCTGAGACTGGAGAATTTATTTTAATAAACCAAAATAGATAAAAAGTAAAAGGCAAGAAATTCTCTTTCTTCCCGAAATAAATAAATGAACAAATAAATCTCCCCTCCAAGCTCCCTGTGTGCAGACCTTCTCCTCTGATCTTGAAATAGATACAGATTGACAACATCATCTCTTTGAAAGTGAGGATGAAAAAGGAAGGCTGCGATTGGCTCACCGTTGCGTTGAGGGGGCGCTCTTGACATCTGCTGGTTCATACCCACAAAGGGGTCCTGGGGATTGGGGTTCAAGGCGCTCGTGTGCAGAGCAGAGTCGGAATTTGTCCTGTTCGAGGGAGGGGGGTGGGGGGAGTATGGAGTTAGAAACCACAGAGACACTGAAGGTCAAGCTGCACACTGCTCATTTACACTGCTGTCGCTGTGAACAGATATTCACACCAGGGTGATTCTTTCCCTGTGTAGACTTAAAGACACATTCATTCATTCATTCATTCTTTTTACCAGGTGGTGGTCCCCTTGCTGGTGGTTTGGCAAATTGATACAGTAAGCCTGTTTACTGGCCAGTTAGAAGTTGGAAGAATAAAGAGCGTTAGTAATTAGAAAATACCATTTGGCCAACATTAACAAAAAGTACAGTTATAATGACAAACTTCACTACTCGGAATCTAAAAGATACATTTCTGTTGGATATGAAATAAATTAAATTTATACATTTAATATATGTACGATGGTACACAATATTTTGATTTACAAGCGACTACATAAGAGTTGTCAAAAAATAAGTAAGACCCAGTTTGTGCAACAGATTCATTGATTATGCAAACGGAAGACAAGACACATATTCTGCAATACATAAAGCTGCATCCCTCTGCTGAGAGTCAGTTTCAGACCACTGATCAGACATACTTTGAAATAGGGGACAGAATGAAGGAGATTGGTTGGAAGGTGCTTCCAAATACCAAATTGCACAAATTACGGATGTTTCAAAAGAAACATCACAATGATGACTATGAGGCACAAACTTCACTGAACTAAAGGAGGAATGGTCACGTCTCCATCCTGAACTATTTAAACACTTTGCAGACTGTGTTGTGGGCCGTGTTTCTGGTTTTTGTGTCCAGCCCGGGTATGCACACCTTTCCGTTTGCAGAACCTTGGTTGAAATATTGTTTTGTTTTATTCCTAAGAGAATGAGAGTGAGATTTAGATAAAGACGAACAGGAGGAGAAGAAAGCAAAGAAGAAAATGAATCTAGGGCTGATTCCTCTGTGAGAGAGAGATCAGGATTCACCTGTTGAGCTGGGATAATAATCTAAATCCAGGCCGTTTCTCTTCGCTCCAGGGTGGCTGCTCCCTTTAGAGATGGAAACATTACAGTTTACAATCCTGAATCACACCCTGCTTCACGCTCATGTGGTTAGTAGGAGTGTGGGAGAGGGCGTCAATGTGCAAAGGAGCAGCAAGGAAGAGATAGACGGCAGGCTGCTGTTTAGTGAGTAAGCGATGAACAAGATTGAAGGTCTAAGAGGAAGGAAACCAGAAGCTTAAAAATGCAGAAATAAGAGGATTTTTATGTTGTATCTATTGGTGTCACCATTTACTTTGCAAGATATCTTTCTATGCTGACTGAACAGAAAGACTGCAAACAAAACACACAGGACTAGATAATTCCATAACAGCACCCTAAAATACATCTAGGAGGCGTGTTGTCAGTTTATTAGAAATAGAGTGTTACTAACACAACAGAGTAAAGAAAAAAAGGTTTCTTTATCCCCTCCTGCTCGCTCATACTCATGAACAAGACAGCATATTGTAAAATACAGGACTAGGTCATGTAACAATTTACAAACTGCCTGCCTAACTGAACAGGAACAATCGTAATTGTCTTCTTTTATTAGTACACAAATGTTCCTTTCTTCACTAGAAAATATCCCATCAGCTCAATAGCATATTTTACATCAAGCTTGCTGTCCTTTCATCTACTTGCTGGGGGCGATGTCCTGCTGAAAGCAGAGAGGATTGACAATGCATGTGCAAGCTTTGAGACCCGAATCACATGCTGCAGCCCACAAATATCTAGAATTCAACAGATACATTCTGCCATTGATTTATTGTGGAATCTGTTGTGGTTTAAAGTTTAACTCCCATCTTCCTCACAGCTCCTTTTAATGAGCGACTATCTTTACCGTCAAATAACAGTACTACCTTTACTTAGGAATATAACAAGGGGAGGATTATGAAGCAGCAATCTTCAGGGTAAGCCTTGCATTACAAGGTTGCTTTATTTTACATTTACTAAAGCCTTAACTCACTTGCCACATAGATGGGCAAGTAAAACTCTCATTTGAAATGTATCTGAACATCACAGCCTTTAAGAAACAAGGCTGTATATAAAATGAGGATTTACAAAAAATGATTCAGCAGCATTAGAAATTGAATATTTTATGACAAGAGTGTTCCAAGTTATGGATGCACGACCTGCATATAAAATGGTGTACACAATTGTGTTTAACAATGATGCAGGTTGATAAATGAAGATGGAGAGCCGGCAAGCCTCCAAATAGACTTAACTTGATTAAAAGCATACAGGAAACCTCTGTTTCTCCAGTTCATCTCTGGAACATTTATCAGTGTGTTTATCCACATGTTCATGTTGTACTGATCACTCATTAACGCACTACAGAACCAGTCAGCAGGCGGTACAGTCTCTCTACTATGGCCCCAGGCCACAAGCCTGGTGTTGTGAACATTGGAAACAAAAATTGGATCTTAAGGGTTAATGCCTCACTAGTCCAGCAGAGGGGGTTAGCTGGGAAAAGGTGAGTTTGTGTGCAGGGAGAGCGTGAGACTTGAAAGGCGGTGACCCCTACTGCTGACCCTGGGCCAGCTAGACTCTTGAAGAACTCCGCAGGGACAGACATCTCTACCCAAACGCAGCAATACCCAATATCTCTGCTCCGCAAAAACCCACAGGGAGCACTGCACTGCTTCAACACAGATCTGCAAACAATCTCCCAAGACCATAGCAGCACTGCCCAGAAACAGACTGTTCCACATCTGTACCACTCTGCTGGGACATACAACACTGCACAAACAAAAACAGAGACTCGCATCTCCCGGTTAAGAACTCCCAGGCAAATCAAACTGTCTCTACACTACTGCCTTCACGCTGTACTTGTTATTTGCTGTATTTATTGATTGGTATCAGAAGAGCCTCCCCTCACATACTAAGCGGATATACTAACTTGTCTGGTTGTTTGTGATGTGGCACTTGGAACCAATCAACCCATTGGCACTGTGTCCTGGAAGGCAGGGAAGGACCCTGTGTTTGTTAAGCCTCGGTATCTGAGAGGGAGACATGTTCAGATTTTGGCATGCCTACATCTGTGCGAGACACTCTGTTTAGAACTGTACGTTATTTATGTTTCTGTCCTGTACTGCCCTTTATCGTGTGGAAAACAGGTTCCATTAGCAGTAATCACTTTTATAAAAATGCTGTTAAACTAAACTGAAAGTGCACTAATGGTACAAAACTACAGCAAGGCTTGGCCATTTACAGGTTCTGTAGTAAAATATTTAAGGTGATCTTAAGCAGCATTTGGCAGCTCAATACAGCCTGTAGCAATTCTGTACATTTTCTCAGCATTTGTTTTTGATACAAGACAGTAAAATTGAGCTGCTACTTGAGGAATGCCTGTTGGGGTATATTCAATAAATAATGTCTAAACCCGTTTCAAACAGGCAGAGCACTGCTTCTTGGCAGCCTGTGCATGGTTGAAAAGCTAACTGGCTGGTCTCCAAGCCAGCCTGCAGTAATGTGCTGCAGATGTTGTGTGTGTGCTGTAAACGTTCTCTGCAGAGCTCGCCTCATCAAATTTCAAGCAGCATCTGTCTCATAATCGGCCCAGACAGACACACCAAATCGTTAGCAGGCACAGCACTAACAAGCCAGGTATGGGAGGATGCCACAGATTACCTACTGGTCACCTAGCTTCATCACACACTCTGTCCTGCCTGGCTCAGTAAAGTAGACTATCGAGCGAACAGCATACATTTGTTGCAATTTTACACACAAAACAGGACACTTCCAGGTTAGGATGCCAGTTATCAGGTATTTATTTCCCATAATTATCTTAAACACTCCCTGTCTCTAGAAAACCAGCCAGACAGAGAACCAGAGAAGTTCCCAAAGGGAAAAAATAATATGTGCCATTTTGAAAGCTGTTGTGGTTAGTATTGCACTGTATGTGTGTTCTGGAGTTCAAACCTAAATAAAAAGGCAGGTTAGAACTAGAAAGAATATGATGCTGGTTAGTACATGGAGAACCTGCAGGGTTGTCAGACAGCACTTCAAACATACAACATTTCAGAAGGAAAAAAGGAAATAATTTGAACTGCTAAGTATTAATTTTAAATACACAATTCAATAAGCTTTTAAATAAATCATGTTTATTTTTTTTTTTAAATTCTTTCTATACTATAAGATTTAGAGATTTAAAAAAATAAATAATTAAAACATTTGAATAGCAAAACATCCTAACCAAGACTTTTTGGATATTTAAAAGATGAGGTCTACATTCTATTGCAACCCCCAACAATATAATGTCTGTAATTCTCCCCCAGACTGATGCACATGTCTTCACCATATTGTGACTTTAGTAAATGCATCAGTGCCTGAACACACTGACAGACATGCAAACCGGTTTCTCATATGCATTCAGTTATTCAGTAATTATATATATATCTAAAACACACACCCACACTATGTAAACAACACCAGTGTGGTTTGTAAGGGTTAGCCTGTAAGGTTTCTTGTAAACGTGTTTATGTGGGACTTTATCTTTAGGTTATAACTGAAAGCAACAAAAGCCAGTGCTCACCTTCTCCAGCTGTTATCCGGGGGCGGAGACAGATACACAGATCCATACGGAGAGCTCTCGACGTTCCCAAGTTAAGGAATACCATTCCCAACACAGTTCAACCTTGACACATCTTATCAATGCATAAATCCAACAAGATAAAAATGACATTACATGCAAACGTGGTGTAGAAATTCTCACACAAAAGGAAGGTGCTTTGTTATGAAGAAACACTAGAGCACTCACACGGAAGGTAAGGTCACAAGTCAGGTTGACCTTCACGGTTTCATATAACAAATAATAAAAAAAGAAATCCCAGATTATATAAAATTCAAACCCAGTCCCAGCATGACCAAACAGAACAATAACGCTGCCTTGATCAAAGGTCAGTGAAACAATGGTAGCATTATTGAACACTTGCAACTGTCAACACTCAGTTCCTTGCATTGTCAAACAGTGCAATTTTGGAGAGAAAAAAAAATACCATTCCTGGCAGTTATACAGTCAAACATCTGTCCGTGTTGGAGCTTGGGACACACAATACTTTTTCATATCAGTGCTTTACAAGGAGTATCACCACTTAGATCCTTAAGCATCTTGATTACATGCATCACAAGGAAACACACAAGCCTGGTACACATTTTTCAGGTATTCTTACTGTCAAGCCTGAAGAGATGTTTTAAAGGAAAGAGCTTTCTTCAGTTTCAAATGAGCCTTGAGTTGTTAATGCCATGGGCAGATAGCCAACAACTCATTTGAGACCATCAAGCCACAAAGACAGGAGTACTACGCTAATGGGGGCTTATACTGTAGAAAAATCCACACTCACCCTAATACCATCAAATAAATAACTACAGGACAAGAGCATTCAAGCCTGGAGGAAGTTACTCAGTCTCCAGGATCTGGACCTCTTGCACTTGTTTTGGCAGATGCTTTAACACATTTGTGGAAAACAAGACTTTAAACAGAAAGCAGTGCGCAATACACAATTAAATGATTACAAAAAATAAACACAATTTTATGAAAGTAGAACATTTCCGAGAAAGCAAAAGATAGCCGTCTATACCGAAAACAAAGTTCAGCCTCTATGATCCATTTTAGTGTGTCACTAGCAATTGACCTCAGTTTGAACTCTTACATAAGTTTGTGCCGTTCCAGGTTTTACAGAAAGCAATGTTTGCACCAAGACTATTGAGTTAAGTCTAAGCCATGTACTTGTATGCATTTTATTTTCTAGTTTAATTTGAAAAAAGAAAAAAACTGCATTTCAAATACATTGGCTGTTTAAAGGGTTAGTGATTCACCCGATAATAAAGACCATGCTTTCTTAATTCAACACCAAATGAAGTCTTAAATATTTTTGCTTATGGTTTCCTCCTTTCAACCACAAACAAACAAACAAACTAATATAGATACGAAAATACATACGTGTAGCTTGGTTTTGAAAGAGTCAATGAAAAGACTGTGGGTATAGAATGACTCAAAATACTAAATACTCAGCCTTGGCCTGCCCTCACTCCCTCTATCTCTCTCCTCTTGAAGGTGAAACCGGACCTGAACAGTACAGTTTACCTCCTCCTCACAGCACCTAATACTCTTGAGTTCAAACAATAAACAATAAACCAGCTAGCGGACAGGTACCTCCCAAATGTATTCATTCTCTCGCTCAAAGGACAGACAAATACAAAGACACACAATCAGGGGCTCAGAAGTGCACTTGTCTTTTCAATCAAAGCAGGGCCCTTTTGTGTGCCATAGTTAAAACAACACCTAGATGCAGGGGTGTGCACTTTCATTTTGGTCTTTCAGGGAGGGCCTTCCTTCCACGATATGTATATCCCCTGCCATTTATACACACCACCTACAACCCACAAGTGTGCACAAAAATCTACTGTTCAACTAAAAGCACACACACATATACATATATATATATATATAAGAAAAGCATATACATCGATACAAACATGCTCCCACAGTTCTGCTTAATTGCCCTGTATATGCTGTGCTGAGGGAATAAACATTACCCATGACATTACACTATACTATGTAGCTGCTATTTTTTTTTTAAAAAGGCTGATGTCCTCGCTTGAGAAGACACAGACCTTGCCTGCAGGCCTCCTAGTAAACCAACATTAATCTCTCCTGTTGGCTAAGTGAAGCTCTTGGATAGCTCTGGGTCTCAAAGAAAAAAACTCAAGTTATCAATTAACAGCACAGGTGCAGAGCAGGCCCACTGGATCCCTAAACAGTACAGCATCACCACACTTCATGCAGTACTATTCTGATGGAGCAGATGCTGACTGCTAGACTAGGGGTGCTCAGTACAAAGCGACAGAGATCCCAGCCCTGCCTATTCAGGCTTCTTAATTGCAAATATCCTCCCTCTCCCTCTCTCAGGGATGTTACAAAAACAGAGCCAAACATAAATAACCTGACACTCATAATGTAAGCAATGGCTGCTCCTCAGAGTCAGCTGAGCATCACCGGGTCAGTAAAGGATATCTGGCGGCCGAGCTTGTCTGCGAGTCGCCTGTGTGGAGAGTTGAGTCGGCTGCGATCCCTACTGACACGCTCTACCAGCCCGTGGTGCCGAGTGCCGCGCATGCTGTCCAGTCCCGGTGTAAACGAACCCTGAATGGGAAAAGGATAGGAACTGGATATTCGACAGCCATACTGATCCACGTTACAAAACGCTACTTAGCTGAAAATGGTACATTTGCACACGAATTTGGGTCGGTATAGTACAGTACATATTGTATCCTTTCTTCTGAGGAGCTATCAATAACTTTATCACATGGATCACTATCTCCGAAGGAACACATGGCTGAATTTTACTTTTGGAGATGAGATAAATTAAACTCTGGTGATCAGTCTCCATGGATCGTCAGATATTTGCGTGACCAGAGAGACTAGAAAATCAACCCCTGCGATGGTTGAAGCAGACTTTTTTACACACAAACAATAAGGTTTCCTTTGAGTAAGGGAAAAATGTAAAATGGATCATCCTTCGGGAAGAGCATGCTACCTATTTTCAACACCCTAATGATCCATGGAAATAGAAGAATTGTGCCTAAGGCTAGAATGGGTCATGCAGTCTTTCGATTCAAGTTGAGGTTAAAGTTAGAAAATGCCAATACGTGCACAGCTGATACAGTAAAATCAAACACTGTGTTACAACAGTTTTACAAACAGCTACATGTAGACCAGAATAGATGTCTTTTTTTTATTTTTAATCCCCAAAAAAAGACAATTTAATGCTACAAACCATCAAAGCAACTGTATGTCAGAGAACAGAGTGGGAGTTTCAGAACTGTCTTGCTGCTCACCTGAAAGTCTGTACTAGTGTTGCCGATCTGATTGACATTTGGCAGAGAGCCGCCATAGTATTGCGCCCGGGTCTGTGTTAGCTGCAGCTGCTGAACCTTCTGGAACTGCACCTGCCAAGAAAAAAACACAGCAGTCAACCCTTGCACTGAGACAGGGGCAGGCAGGGGAAAGGACAAGGGCTGAGGAGCCAGGAACGCCTTCAACTAAGAAATGGATTTTGAAATTCCTTCTGTTGGTCGTTTTGTTCGTACGTTTGCTAACAGGCGAATAGTCTGGAGAGGTTGTGCGTAGTGGAACAAAAATGGCTTCTAGCTATGAGATTAGTTTGACTCTGGGTAATGGACATGTTTTTTTTTTTTTTTAATTTATATGGACCCAGAGGAAGCTCAACAAAAAATATTTATACTGCAATTAATATTGATAAAATGTAAATGTAAATGTAAATGTAAATAATAATAATAATAATAATAATAATAATAATATTATTATTATTATTAAAAAATATGTACAATAAAAAATGTTTGCAGAGAACAGAAGTGTTCCACTAACGTTCTCTTAACTGAACGCACCCCAGAAGGCAGCAAAGCCCCTTGGTCTGAGGTAGGGACTGGGATGCAGAATGGCCTTGTGGTTCGAGAAGAAGGATTCAAAGGCATTCTGTTATGGTAGTTAGTCTAGTAAATGGAAGAAAGCGTCTATTCGCCAGGCATCAAAGAACCTCATCTGTGTTTTTGAAACAATAATGCATGCTCAAATGTGCCACACCAACGATGAATGAGCAATTTCAAGAACTGCAGATTTATAAAACCCTTTATATACAGACTCCCAGGCCAAACCTGTTAACTAAGCCAAGTTGAGTATTTTGCTCCCCTGCCTTACAGTGTAGCTTTTCTCTGCTAGCATGAGGTAAACAACCTAAATCTTCATTACAATCAGGAATAGGCAAATTCAGATGGTCGTTCTTACACAAGCTAATCAAAGGGCAGAATTTGAATCTCAAAGCCCCACCTCATCCTCTGCCAACAATAGGATAATGCTGCACTCCATTTCTACCGTAGAGCCACACCTTACTCTCTGATCTACAGCTTCCACATTGCTGTCCAGTACTTCAGCTAATTTCACACCATACCCCAGTCCGTTAATCGCTGAGCACAAAAAACACACACACACAATACCAGTTGCTGTACTGTTTGTAGGTTTCACTGCAGAACCACTGCAGTTTTAAATATACCTCTAATATATACCTCTTAGCCAACTGTGATGAGACTTGCTAAGGACTATCTTTGCATAAGCTGAGAATATCATAGTCTGGGGCTGTGGAGTAATTGCCTGTCAACTACTATGTAGACACAGGTCAAGAGGATCTACTTTCTCGTGTTACTCACGGCTCTAATGTTGGATTTACAGCAGTGACCCAGGAATAATGTCACGGATATGCTTGTTACTCTTAGTTTCACCCTTTTGCACAGAGTTCAGCACTGTGTCACGGGCAACCAAAACTCCTGTTCCTGAATCTAGTTAGCACAGCATGGTTATTTTTAGCATAAGGTTTTTGTTTTTTTCTGTTTTTTGCTCCCATATTAAACAGAGCACTCAAGAGCCAGCCCTGGTACTTACAAGCATTGTTTTTGAGTGTTTTAAGTACTGTGTGAATGGGGTCATGTTTTCTGTTGTTGCTAGGTGACCACTGCAAGACAGTGGAATCAGTGCATTTGTATATCATTTTATATACACACATACATATATACAGTACATCAAATACTGCATACCTGCAATAAGAATGATTCAATACACTTTTTAGAAATGCTCTCTCCAATTAAGTCAGCTGAGGCTGAAAGTGTATAAAATGCCTACAAAAGCACAGCTGCTGTGTAAAAATATATCCAAACATGGCACTATACTTCATAGTGTGCATGGTGCTGACTCTTTCACAGTGTACATATGCTAACTGTACTTCATAGTGTACATGGTGCAGACTGTACTTCATAGTGTACACAGTGCTGACTCTTTCAGTGTACATACCCTAACTGTACTTCATAGTGTACATGGTGCAGACTGTACTTCATAGTGTACACGGTGCTGACTGTACTTCATAGTGTACATGCTGCAGACTATTTCACAGTGTACATGGTGCTGACTGTACTTCATAGTGTACATGGTGCTGACTGTACTTCATAGTGTACATGGTGAAGACTGTACATGAAAATTACCATTCTAAATATAATAAATGTAGCCAACATTAACGCATTGATTAATGGCATCCCACGCTGTCCAATAGAAATCCAGAGCGGGCCAGATTTAATTCTTAGCTCCAGGACACTTGTCTGCAATGTACAGTAATAAGAAAAAAACTGCATTAGCTGCCACTAACAGATGGCCACTCTGAGTGTTTTTGTTGACAGAAAATATGACCATATGAAATTGTACAAAAATAAAGTAACACTGCAACTAATTACTGGAAACTGAAACAACATTCCCCCCTTCCTTCAAGGATCTTCAAGAATCTACAGCTCAACTCTCTCAATATGAACTGCTGATGGATGTTATAAAAGTCACTGCTTATCCTCCCCACTGTCTGTTAGCTGTCTGTTAGGAGTCCTGCCCTTGACAGGGTACAGCACAAGAAAACCACAATGATACCAACTAGGCCTCAAGGACTTCTGTGCTTTCATAATGGATCACCCCCAGTAACATGCACACCATTGTCACACAATGCCTTCTCTATCAGATCTGATAATGCTTTATAGAGGACACCTTTCAAATATCTTTATATAAGATTCTTCCGGGAGGTCAGAGTTTCTCCACTAGTACTGCTAAACTGTGGAACTCGTTGTCACCAGTTATGAGGCTCGCATTCTCTTGAGAAATGTAAAGCACTGCTAAAAACACATTTGTTTGTCCCAGCTTTTAGCAATAGGATTTCATTTCATTATTTTATTTATTTTTTAAATGTAAATCATTTGTAATCATGTTTTTATTTTAGTTATGACGTTGTACTTTGTATTTTTTTGTATTTTTCCTATAAAGTGCTTTGGGATGGCATTGCCATGAAAGGCACTATATAAAAATACATTGATTGACTGATTGTTTGATTGAAATATTGTAACCTGGCCAAAACAATAGAAAATACATTCCAACAATGTAGAATTGTTGCACTATTCAGATTATTTAATAATGTTGTTTGTCAGAATTAACCAAAAGTTGCTATTTGATGTGTTATTTTATTCTGAATACAGCAAAAATGACGGTACTCTGTAGTGTACTGCACAGCTAATGTGGTACTGTAGCTTTAATTACAAAACTGACGCGCACTGGGACGTTGCTGCTCACTGCTTGTGTTTCAGTGAATTTTCTGCATCACGATGGGGTCATTCGCAAGACAACTCCACCCCAAACACAAACATTTCTAAAATTTTTAATTAACCGCAACCCGATAAGGTCAACCCAATCTAGATGGGAGCAAATTTAAGGTTGGAGTCCTAACATTATATAATTTAGAGTGCCCGCTAATAGTTTCCCCTCAACACAGCATCACAGCACACTGCTCAGGAGAACTGAAGGTTCAGTGCGGGTCCTCCGATCCCATGACCAAACCAGTTTCTTCTTCTACACCCAGGAACTCGAGAGCCAATGGAACGCTTCCTCTGGTATTTCTAGCAAAGTTTGTTAACTTCACACAGCCAGGACGTGAACCTGCGCACCTCTGACTGTAGGACTCTCCCTCCGGCCGTGCTTTTGCCAGGTGAGCCACTCGGGAACCCCTCCAATAAGGCTGCTTTAACATGATCCCCAGCCCACAAAAATCAAACAATGACCTCCTCAACCTTATGATCCTGAGATTCAGCGCAATGGTGGGTTGCTTTGAGTCAACATAATTTCAGACTGAATGTTTGGAGCAACCTGAGTTTCTTCACCTGGAGACCAGACCTCATCCTTTGTCTCAGCTCATGTCTTTTCAAGTGGGGTAGGGGCAGCTCAAACATGTCTATTAAAAAGCTCCCAATCTGACTTGCCACACTATGAAGAAAGGTTAAGGATGGGTGTAATAGTCTCTCTGGAACAATAGGATTTATTTAATAAACTCAAGCGATAGAAAAAACAACAACAGTGGTCTATCTACTTAGAAGTAGGCACTGATTTCATTCTTTAAGAGACCTTGGGGCAGGTTTATCAAGGTTTGTATGACATAGAGCAATCACAAAACAAATAAATACATGTATAAATGATAAAGATCTGGAACAAACTGTACACACCGACAAGGGGTCTAGATACTGTGAGAAAGTCATGAGGTGTAAATAGGAAGAGCCTTTATTTAAACAAAGTTAATCTTAAAGCTAGAAAATAAATTCCATTGAAAGCACGGAACATCAGAGAAGATAAGTTTATTTTGAAAGGGAGAACCGTGTTGCAGCCAGCTAGTGCAAAACAGACAAGTTTTTATGCCAATAATAATAATAATAATAATAATAATAAATTAAAACTAAACACCTAATCTGCCGTTGATGATCTACTAAAGACATTTTTTAATTTACAGTATTAGGAAGAATTCAGCACAGATTTTCAGATTTACCGGCCTTGAACAGAAATGACGTGGACTAGCATAAAACAGCTAGATAAAAAAAAGTCACCTGCACGTTAAAACTGCGTAAACAGAGTTTTGGCTTTGTTAGAGCACAAGCTTTGCCCTCTCCGTTATAAAACGTTTCCATTGTCCCCCAGCATGGTTTTATGGGGCACAGTGGTGTTAGATGTTCATACTGAGATCCTGTCTAGTCTTAACCATAAAGATCCCACTAGGGACAGGACATCCTTGAAAACAGGATCTTCACATACCTAGCCAGGTGCAGACATATCTTCAAATAAATAACCACAGTCTTAAGAGAAAGCTTCTCGTTGACTAAAGCAGCTTTGGTCCCATCCACACCTCCCACTATAGTAGCGCATGAATCTTAGAAGTATTTTGAGCAGATCAATCACTAGACTGACACAGCTTAAAGTGACATACTGTACTACTTGTGCACTATGCCAACTCTGGCATATGTGTGGGTATGGGGTGGGCGATACAATACTGGTATTTACTAATTCAAGCCAATAACAATACAGTAAAAGAAAACTCAAACAAACAACTTTGTTTCCAAGTCCAGGACACATAGTGCAAACATTGTACTGTCTAGCAGTAAAGCACTCCTCTAGAGAAACACAGAGCCGCAGTGTGGCACCCGACTACAGCACTAAATCATAGCCAGATCCAATAAATCACAATGCATATCATGTTATAGAGCACTGGACAAAATATGGCACAATGCATATCCGGGAGCAGCGCTTTTACAGTACAACCAGCAGTGCTGGGTCAATTCCTTTAACAAATCCAATCCCATTTTCAATTACTTTGTAAAACTAATTCCCAGTTGCAATACCAATTCCAAGTCCTTCAAAGAAATGTCTTTAAAAGGAATAGACCCCAACCCTGACCTCCACTAATTCAGTCAGAATAGAACACCTACACTCCAAAAACATTTAAAAAATGAACACATTAGAACAACATGACATCCATCTAGCTGGTCATTTACCTGTAAGAGAACAATACAGCCAACAACATCAGGACCACAACAAAGCAAGCAAAACATTCTAATACAGATACTGGCACCCCAATCCAACAATAATAACAACATAATTAACATATTAAAGTATCCATCTCTCTCTGCTCCACAGAAAAAGATTTGCTGACACAAAGTGCCACTCCCCTGAAAACAAAAACCCACTTAATATAAAACTTCTCTCAATGAACTCTGTGCACCTCTGGAAATCAGATCCCTCCTAATCTTCAGCGGCTGCATTGGTTTAACTGCTGATCATGAAAATGGTATGTCTCCTTATCAGCAGCATTACAGCTGTATACAAATTTTAAAATGTAACAATTCTGGTGCATTCTGTTGACAAATCATGCCGAAAGCAAGCGTGCAGAGTAATGCAGTAACATGGATGGCAACTTAACGTTGCTGATGTTTATTGAATAAGCAAATTGCTCTATATATCTATATCTCCACTTATATATCTATATAAATAATTTCTTTATGGGCTCATTCATTTCTTACCAACAGCCTTCTAGGTTTTCATTTATAAACAGAATAAAAATGACGGGTCAGCCAATGAGTAAACTCGTGCATTTTAAGACTTGTTAAGTGAACACTACACAAAGCACTACAGTCTCAAACCTCATACATACTAGGAGTCATTAGGGCTTTCTGTGTGTTTTTGTGTGCGTTTAAACTGTACTACACTACTGCCAGAGAGAACCTGTATATTATGTAAACCATTTTAGGGTCAGATTACAAGACTCATAACACATACTTTACATCTTGCTCACTCAAACAAGCCCTACCTTCCACTCAGAGTATGGAGTCCTACTCGTATACACATCCATACCACTCACTGGTTCTCTCGAAGTGGACACGGCTGACGTTCTTAGTCAGTCTGTTTGCGTTTTCAAACAACAAAAATAACTTTTGACACATCTGAGTCGCTGATAAGCCAACACGGATAAACTGAACACGGTTAAATCTTTGTTATTAAATCAATTTGCTTACCCTGGAGAGAGTGATATCTGTCATAAGCTGCTCGAAGGCCCGAGTCTCCTCAGCCTGTTTCTGGTTGTGCAGCGCAATCTTTTCGCTGAATTTCCGGGGGTTGGTGCCACCTGAACCCGGAGATCCTGCCATGACGCAGGCCGCAAAGTTAAACTAGTTAAATACGAAATATTTTATGAAAATAGAAATGTACTTATAGAAACAGCATATATGAAAATATATTAACTATTTCAATGCAAGTTGCTCAGTCCCATATTCTCTGCAACATGAATAGACAAGATGTCTAATTGTTTTTTGTTTTCTTGTTTGTAAACAGTGTCCATATACATTTATTAAATGTACATTTTCTTTTGTTGTAAGATTTAAAATATCCAGGAGTCCAAATCCCTCCACATTAGTGATGTTAACGAACATAAAAATGATTAGATTTTTTGGAAGCCAGCTTTTTCTTTTTTCTTTTTTTTTTTTGTAATTAAAAATAAAAGAAACTTTTGACAATTATAACCCACCCAATATAGCAAAATAAATTTGATTTAATTTGTTTTAATTCTGAAACTTTCCAGCAATGAGGACTGCCATGTTGTAACGGTAGAATAATAAAAAAAACAAAAAGTATTTTTGTCTAGAAGTCTATAAAATAAAATTTAAAAGTTTGAAGAGTCTTAAAGCATGATTCGTCGTCGGTTAATAAACGAACAAAAATAAAAAGTATATATTTTTGTCAGTAGCTTGTCATTGGTCTTCCCATTTCTTTCCTAAACAACTTCAAGGATCTTAAAATATATTATTTATTTATTTATTTATTTATTTATTTTAATCCAGAAATCCACAATAACAAAACAGCGAATGCAGCAGTTATAAAATTCTCTTCATTGTGATTGTACGGACTCCGTATTACAAAATCACAGACGACAGTTGCAAATGCAGGGAAATATACACGATTTGCTAAAATACTCCATAAGTTTAAAAACTGTTTTTCAAAGTTTGTTCCAAAGAACGAAATTAATATATGCGTATATATTGAAACAGCGACTCCAATTTCAAAAAGTGTCCGATGATATTCAACAACAACAAAACATAGAAATTCCGTCTGTCTCTCTGTTGGGAAAACACGGCGTGTAAAATTCAGAACAGCGGATGATCTTGTCTGGAAACAAATCCAATGCAGCCCTGATTGAAAAAAAAAAACAATTTCTTTATGTTTTACAATAACTGCATGCTGTTCGCCGTCCTGTCAGATCGGTAGGGGGTGTGTAGACTCGCTTCAGCAGCTCCTTCAACTCCTTCATTACTTCTTGTTATCTCGTAATCACCGTTTTCAGGCTTTGACCCTGCTCTCCTCGTCTCTTTATTTTTCTAAAAACCTTTACACCCCCCGCCAAAGTGATCCTGAGAACACAACACGAAAAACACCAGGCAGTTTTCAACTGCGAAGCGACGTGCTCCCCTTTGATGACCACAAGACGGAGACAGTGAGCTCTTAAAGGAGACGGATCGTGTTTAATCCACAGGTGGAGGACAGTACTCAAAAACCATGTGTTCGCGTGGCCCCCTAAATTTATAAAATTCGACTCTCCTTGCCCCACATTCTGCAGTCTATGGTGCCAGTGCCAGATTACAAACAAGTATAACAAAATGCAAGCATACTAAGAACTGAAACAATTAAAATAGACCAGAAACAACATTCTAAAGAAACTCTCTTTTGGCCCTGTGGTTCTTACTGCACTGTAGTTGAAGGTGGCTGATTTGGCAGCAGCCACAATAATTGTCCTAAGGGTTAAATAGGTCCGCTGCAGTTGATTTTGCACGACAGCAAAGCATACACAGTTGGCGTTGTTACTTTAATCACACAAGGCTGAGTTTGGTACTGCACATTAACCTCGCAATCAAACGATGAGCTATGGCATCTAATTTAAAACAACTTGAAGTTCAAAAAGTCCATCATAAAAAAAAATTATTTAAAAAAGCCATAATACACAACAACTTAATATTGCAACATTACTCATTACACTGCACATATCTGGCAATCAATAATACCACTTCTTCTATTTTAAATAAACGCACTATTGCTGTATATAAACAGATGCTATCAATCAATCTGGATTTCTAAAGCAATGTTGCTTTTCACTATGTGTGTGTGTCTGTTTTTACCCAATAACCTAAAATTCACATCAGAGTTGATAGAAGAATAGCATTGGTAAAGTAATACAACAGTTAGGTACTGTTTGTGCATTGTTATATTGTTTTGTATAATGACCACAAAATCCAATTAAATATAACATGTGGTGATGGTAATCAAGTAAACACCAGTCAACATCTGTGAACAAATATAACTGATGAATGTCTTCCAAAATGTGTAAAAAAACACTTTTTTTTAGCAGTCACAGTTAGGGCTGGTGTATTCTGAGACAGAACTGAAGCAGTATCAGTTTCTATGGAAACAGGTTAGCTGGCAGCTGCATGCTCCATGATGACATCAGCACAGGAGCCACAGCTTACAGAGCGGTCAAGACTAAATGTCAGAAACACACAAACAGGGGCTGGAAAATATTACAAAGGCCTGCCATAACACTGCCAGTAAAAGATAGGGTTCATGGCACTGATTTATGGGAGGGGTGTCCAATCACGGTCCTGGAGGGCCATTCCACCCCAGGATTAATAGGTCAAATCAAACAATGAACTACTTCAGGGTCTGGACAGAGGTTTACTTTGTTCAATTAAACCAATTGTGACAGGATTGGACCAGGAGTGGAAGGGCCACTTTGTCCCCCCTCCCCCCAGATTTATAGTAACCAATCTCTGATGCGTTTCCTTTGTTCAGGAGGGATCCGTGACACAGTATTACCAGCTCTTCATTCCTGCAGTGGGACAGGAATCCTGCACTAGAGTCTGTTCCCCTCCATTGCCTGTTAGGCTGAAACGTCATTCAGTTGTAGAGCAGAGGCCTCTAACCTTGGTCGTTTCATCTGAGCTCTCAGTTACTTCATTGAACCAATTATTGGCGTAATTAATCCAGATTAACATGTGTTCCAGATCTTTAGCTACTGATGACGTAAAGGCACCTATAAATCCTGCAGGACTGGGGCCCTCCAGGAACAGGGGTGGCGAGCCCTGATATAGAGGCTTGCACACAAAGGAACTGCCCACCGAGAGTTTACTATCCACCCTGTCAAACAAGCACATTGTGACTGAACCTGAATGGGAGCAGGGGTGTGCAGCATTTTACACATTAGAGTACAATTCAGCAATGTCACGTAAATAAAGAGTCGTGGGGTTATGCCTGCCCACTTACCTCTGAAACATGTGTTTCTAATATGTTGCCCAACTCCTGTGCTGTATGTCAAACAGTGGGTTTTTTCCTAGTCTCTTGTGTATGAAATATTCATTTGCACTCATGAATCACTGAATAATTCATATTAAAAGAGAATTACATAACAGTATTGCATCCATAATAAGGAACTTAGAGCGACATTTCCCTTTTATTCATTATAGGCAATATCCTGTTCTCTTTTTTACAATTGCAGTCAGGACAGGAGAGCTTTGATACTTTAGGTTGTCTGGCAATGCTTAGTTGAATATTTAAACAGTCCTTTTTAAATGCTATACTGTATGATTTAATGTCTGATTTGACACACAAGCTATTGTGTACAGTACATATCAGTTTGTACCAAAGTTAGGCAAATTCGAAGAGGCCGTTTGTTTGAAAATGCAGTTTTGATTATCAATTGAACTAACTGAGCAAACTACACCAGATAGGCAGAAAATATTTCAGGTTTTTCAGATGCTGGTTTAGCAGTGTAAGGTCCTAGCTTTACATGGCATATCAGTGCACACTGACTGAATATAAAAATCAAAGAAAAAAAGAAAAAACATACAAGTCTTTCCAAAGGTAATATTGGTAAATTGCCTGTGGAATGCAAGACCCTGTGTGAACTTTAGGTGTCACTTGGGGAAATCATTTGCATAACTCAAAAGAGATTGGCCATCTTTTACTGAGGGAGGAGCCAAGCTCCACAGCAGGCGTGGCTAAGATCTGTTATGTCAGTCAATAAAGCAAACTCTACAGGTAGTATTTCCATACATTTTGTTTTTTCCAAATCAGGAATTGATCATATTTTATGTTTTTAAAAAACAAACAAAAAAAAAAACTCCCACTAACAGATGCCTAATAAAAGCATCTGGCTGTGTAACTGTTGCACATGTGAAGTTACTTTTTCAAATGGCGTTTCTTATGATACTTTTCAGAAAAAGAGGAGTTTGTAGGAAAAAAAAATCCATCTGTATAAAACAGTAAAAGTGTTAAATGCAGATTAAGAAGTAAAAACAGATCTGTCCCAAACACAAACACCTCAGCTTAATATTGAGAAGCACATATACCAGAAACAATGCATTCATAGCTCCAAGTTTGTGAGCCGCACTTGCAGCTTGCACAATGACTTCAGTGAAGTCTGTGATCACTGCGCCATGGCATGTCACCGCAAACCTTTTAAACTCCCATTAACAGTGTGAGAGAGAGACAGAATATGCAAAAAAAAGAATCCCTCAACACGCCATCAATTTCCAGCAATTTATTTTGAGCTGTAAATACAGAACTCACTTTTTCTATTTCAAGGCACTAAACATAATAATCTTTAAACAGAATGCAACACAAAGAAAAAATAAAAACTGATTACGTAATACTTAAGAATGTAACTACAACTCAATGAGAGAGCAACAGCAGGCTCTGTTTCATTCCACTTTTGTCAAGGGCAATGTGCAAGGTCTATGTCTCTATACTACAATGAGTGACTAACACGGTTCCTGACAGCCTGCATAGACACCAACATTATACAAATCAACACACAGCACGTCCCTTTCCAGGTTTTCTAAAGATCTTTTAGTTTTCCCAGACTACATATTCACTGAATCCCATTTGTCCTGCTTGTACAATAGAAGGGGGGGATATGCAGCAGAACAGAGTTATATAATAATATCAGCAGGGAACATTATAATGTAACAAGAGGATCACCCCAGACGAGAATTCACCAGGGTACATAATGCTTAAAACAGGGTCCACTCAAACACCTTTCCCTTTTAGACTGCTTCCTTGAAGATCAGCTTGGCAATGGTAGGAGAGATTGGAGATCTCTTAACTATTTTATCCTTTGCTCTTTACCGTATTGTTTTTTGTTTGAGTCATCACTTCCTGGTGACCCTCATTCTGCTTCCCAGAATCATGCCTGGACAAGTCCTTCTGATACATAGAGTGTAACCATTAAAACTTCCCCCTGAAACACTCTGCCTCTTGTGGGTGTAAGCAATTCCTACGAGTAATAACACATAAAGCACTAGAGGCAGTGTTGCAGCGGTGCATTTGAATGGTTCATAAAAGCAATTTCAAGAACAAAAATATCTCAGTTAAAATAAATCTGATATTATATACTCATAACAAATTGCCCCTTAAGCACACACTGTTTATACAAAACACATCTTTATATTTCTTTTAATAATTATTGTTATTGTATTATTATTATTATTATTATTATTATTATTATAAAATACAAAAAAGGCACCAATTTCCCAGCACTGGATCCCTAATCCTGGGTGTCCCTCCAAAGCAATTGCAATGGAAGCAAGTAAAAGACGATTTTCAGTTTCACCTGTAAACACGCTCAGGTTCTAAGGAAATCCAAGATTACAGACGTACACTGTATGTAGCTAACAGAAAGTTAACTGAAGCAACACTGTCAACTTCAGCCAAATGTCTGTACACCCCCTATACAAACATGCACATATTAAATAAATGAACCATAAAATGTTTCAAATGTGATTGTCTCTTTTACATGATATATAGCTCCTCAAAATATAGTTTTCTTGCTTTAGCCACTTGAATTTATATATATATATATATATATATATCGAATATATATATATATATCTATATATATATATATTATATATATAATATATATATATATATTATAATTTAGGTATCTAAGAAAAAAAAAATACAAGCAGATATAAAATTGCATAGAATGAAAACACATTTCAAGCACAGACAAATAAATGACTAACAGTTTTTTTTTTCCTTTACATAGAGGTTTTTTATTTATTTATTTATTTAACTGTTGTGTGGTGGAATGACTGGGTTGATAAACTAATATACAGTATTGGGGGAAAGTGGATTGATACCCTCCATGAGAGCATGTACACACCTTCTCTCTCATTGAACAGCTGGGGCAGGAAAAACTAACTAAAGAAAAGCCTCAGAAATGCTTTTTGAGATTGTAAAATCAAGTCAGAAGTGGTTCTGGTATAATGTATTGGCAATACCCAACACTGTGTGATGGCAATTTTATCATAGTCTAACATAAGCACAGATTCTTATAGGACGATGAAATAAAAACAAATTAAAAAAAGCTTTCTACTAAAGAAACTAATGTGGACTTTGTCTGTGCTACTCAGACAGGCAGTGAGGGAACAAACTGGAGAACACGCAAATATCTCGGAAAAGCAAATAAAAGGCAAAACGAGAGTTCTGACTGGAGAGGAAACTCCCCGGGGGCGTGGCCACATGGCACGGTGCTCTGGTCTGTATGGACGTGGCGCTTTGTAAAGTGTCTGTGATCTCTGCGCTCGCTCGCTCACTTCCCGTAGAACTTCTTGTTGAGGAGGAAGATGAGCAGGTTGACGTTGACGGTCGCTCGGTCGAACAGCTTCATCACAGCCACGCCCTCATACTGCAGCTGCAGCAGGTCCTGGGGTAGGGCAGAGAAACGCAGGTGAGAGTGTGACACCATTATAAATAGGTTCTGATGAAAGGCGTGTATTGTTAATATAAAAAAGGTATGTTCACATGATCATGTATTAGGAATGTACACAAGGGGTGGCTTACCTGGTAATGCAGCATCAAAGTCTCGATCTGCACTCCCATGAACTTGGCCTTCACCTCAAAGTCACCGACCTCCTCTGCTGGTGAGATCTCAAAGATTACATTCTTAAACCTGTGGAGGAGAGAGAGCAGTCAGAGAGAGAGAGAGAGAGAGAGAGAGAGAGAGAGAGAGAGAGAGAGAGAGAGAGAGAGACACAGAGGGAGATGGAGAGAGAATTGCAGTCGGAGAGAGAGAGAGAGAGAGTGAGAGAGAGACACACAGAGGGAGATGGAGAGAGAGTTGCAGTCGGAGAGAGAGAGAGAGAGAGAGAGAGCAAGAGACACATACAGAGGGAGATGGAGAGAGAGTTGCGGTCAGAGAGAGACACACAGAACACAGGGTGAATGGGACAGAGAAGTAGAGTTAAGAAAAGAGGAGGTGAGAGAGTGAGAAAGAGCAATAGATAGTGGGAGATGGGGAGAGGTGTGGAGGGAGGAAGCAGATATATATATATATATATATAACAGGGTTCAGGGAGAGATGGGGAGAGGTGATAGTGAGTAGAAGAGTCTCACTGGCTGGTCTGCAGGTCCTCGATCTCCATTAGAACCCCCTTCTCGTGGAGCCGTGCCGCTGTGTATTTCTGAGACACCTGCTTGCTCTTCTTCACCTGCCCTGGCTTCTTAGACACCCTAAGGGGAGACCACATGTACTGAGTTCCACACAGAGAACATACAGCACCCAGTCAGAAACAAAACGACCCCCTGAACACATAGTGATACTGCTGAGAAATCCCATTGACCTTCTGCGAGTAAAACATGTTGAAAACACAACCGGAGTCCTAGACGACAAACAAAAACAACATCCACCCTGTTGGGAATATTGCTTCACACAGCAGAAATAGGTCTGCTGCTCCCTGAGTCTCTGCGCAGCAACACACTGAATTCCTCAGGAGATATGAATTGATCCTCTAAACAAACATCAGTTTCTCAAGATGGACTAGAGCTGTAGCTCACTACGAGAATAATTTTGCTTCTGTGAATGTTGGCTACTCGTATAAAAGTTTACCTCCTTGTATTTGTTGCACTTTGCCCATGTTTTTCCCATGATTCTACTAAGCATGTACCATTATTTTACTCTGGTTAGCCTTTTTTTTTTTAAACATGCTATTCTTTACAATGCAGATCTGTCCTTTATTATACCTTGTTATGCTTTTACGATGGTGAACTTTTATAAGAGTATTCACATGGTTATTTATTTTCTGGGGGTAGTTACAAGTCCCTTGCCCTCACAGGAGGATTGTTATTTGCCCCAGGGTACTCACTTGCCCTTGCTGGCCAGGTTGTCCATGCAGGTCTTGATGTACTGGTTGTAATAGTCGATCTGCACTGCGTAGAAGCTGGACTTGGAGTTTAGCGCGCCATTAGTCTGCTGCAGCTTCACAAGCTCTGCCTTCCTGCGCTGCCTGTACCGACGCTGGTTGCGGATATCCTGGGGGTTATTGATTGATGGAGGCACAAGTTACACCTACATACAGTCCAATCAGTCTATTTCAAATGTACAGGATCTTATATTTACTGTACATTACAGCAACAAGGCTGCCAGCAATGATCCCAGGTACAAATACAGAAACATACTGAAAATATGATAAATAGTTGAAACTACAAGAATAATGATACTCAGTGAGAAACATCGCATGGAAATGCAAAAGATTAAGCTTGGAAAGGTGTGTAATTGAACTGTACTTGATCAATTATGTGGTACAATCACAACTATAATTAAGCAGGTGTACCAAGGTTCAACTACAGTGACACAGTAAGTGCAATGGATTACAAATGACACAGTTCCAATTGTCTGTCTGTTACCTTGGCGATGTCATTGATGAGGTCCTGGTAGCGGTTCTCAGGGTTCACCTTGCCCAGCTCCCCCAGGCGCTGCAAGTTGGCATGGATCTTGTCCTTCTTGCCCTGCAGCGTCAGACTGTCGTCCTTCGCGGTTTTCTTCTGCTTCATCTTCTCTGGCGTCTTGGCGTCCCGGATAGCTCGCCGCTGCATGGCTCGCTGGTACTCCGCTTCCTGAGAGAAAACACGCACCAGCGGGGAGGGAGGGTCAGACCTTCTGCACTGTATCAATCCTGCAGCGGCACACAGAGAGAAAGCCGAGCGCATCTGACTGCCCACCCCAACTATAACGCGTGCACCAAGAAAAAAGTAGACTGCTGGGGTTTCTTGAAAATAAATACTACTTGATAAGTATAATAAGAAGTTCAATATCTTCTTGGACTTTACAACTTTGCAAAATGACATTCTGATTGGTGATGGTCCACTTGGGCCCACATTATCGAGTCCTACACTGAGAACATACAGCGCTACCCATTCAGTACGCAGGAGCGAAGGATTGTACAGGGTGGAGCTGCCTGGTTAAGGCTGGTGATGTAATCACACTCACCTGCTCACTGCTGGCGGGGGTCTCCAGGATCTCCGTCAGGGTCTCTCCGGGTTGGAAACGGATCACATCTACAATCAGCCGCTTGGCACTGCACAGATAACACAGGAGGGGAGGGAGGGAGTGACTCAGGAGGGTTTCCATACTCACTGACCACAGGTACGTACTGACTGGACCGAGGAGTAACCCAGCTTCCTGGATAACAGTAACCATCACCTACTTGAGCATGAGTGTCCTGGCGTCCATCTCTTCATTCTCGCTGCCCGGCACGTCGAACTTGTTGGTCAATGTGAGAGACACCTCCGTCTTTGTCAGCATGTCCCAGTTGGGGTCCCCGGGGGCCAGCGTGCCTTCCCCTGCAGCAGGAATGGAGACATACAGAACTCAGATGCAAAATACACATGAAATCGGTATGAATTGAGCCAGTGAGAGGTGGCTAAGGACCTCCTCTAGCAACTCTATTCAGCGATGAGAGACTATGGCGGCCACTCTACTCACCAACCATAGACTCTATGGTGGGGACCTCGCCCAGGTCTTCCAGGAGCTCGTGAATGGGGTCGTTGTGTTCAGAGGCGATGGCGTCCTGGTGATTCAGCAGGAGCTGGGGAGAGACACACAGGCACAGGGATGATACGAGAACAGCTCATTATATAACAACCACTCAATCAATCCTTTATTTTACCAGGTAAGTCAACTGAGGCCAGATTCTCATTTACAATGGCAACCTGGCCCAGGGTGGCCTGCCAGGGGTTAATTTAGTCAGATTGATCTGTATTACAGATTAACATGGGGTTTGAGTCCTCTTAGACATTTCCCATTCAAAGCCAGCTTGAAATGTGAGATGATGAGAATTGAAGATGGTATGGTTATCGAGAGGTGTGGGAGATGGAACACAGCCACACCCACGCAGTTCAATATGCTGGCGCTTCAATGGTATAAGTTTCATCACCCGCACCCTGAACCGTGGGCTACGCAGCGGTCTGTTTGTTACTCACCGTGTGGGTGTTGATGATCTCTGCGATAGTGATGTAGATGACGGGCTTGGTGAGGGTGACCAGGTCTGAGTACTCGTCCACGTTGAACTTGTCCTCCAGTGGGGGGACGTCACAGGCAGCCAGCAGGAACCGTCTGCGTCAGCATAGAGACACAGACAGCATTTTGTTACTTAAATGGTTTGTCAATACTGCTATAGTACTGCTAATGAGGAACTTTCTGTGATAACCGGGGGAACCTTTCAAGCAATACGTACAGTCGGTCTTGTGGAACTGTTCTGATGGAGAAGCTAAATGTGCACAGAAGAGAATCTATAGGATTATTCAAAAGCCTGGCATAATACTGCTCTGTGCCTCTCACTTGTGACTAACAAAGAACGCATTACGAGAAAGATCTTATCTGTGATTTCCTGGACAATTTGTACATGTTATAGACTTAAAAACAGTACTTTTTGAAAGGTATGTATTTAACCCTGAAAATAGTAACCAGCTAAAATCTTGGAAAAAATGTTTGTATACCTGACTTAGTTCTTTTTAGGTACTGCCTAGGGTTGCTGATAAATTAGGATCATCAATTGCCTTGAAAGAAAATCTAAAACATTTTGGGTCTTGAATTTTCTTGAGACAAATCTATAATTGCTACATGTGGTATGTATCCATAGACAGAGGCAGGCGGGCAGGCAGGGGGAGAGGGGTGTGCTGTACCTGAATTTCTGGTAGGAGTTGCTGAGGTACTCGTTGATATTTGCTAGGTGTGAATTGTCTCCGATGAACATCTTGTTGGAGGCAGCGTGCTGCAGCATCTTGGCAATGGAGCCCAGGTTGCGCCGCTGGTCAGTGGTCAGCTGACCTCCCGCGGACAGGTCGATGATGTCAAAGGCGTCAGGCGCCACGATGGCTGGGTTCATGTAGCGGTAATACAGCAGGTTACCAATAATCTGGAACAGACAGGGCAGGTTGATCGAAAAACATAAAGCAAGGTTCCAAGAATCAAGAAAGAAGATAATATCTAAAACATACGAACAAGCGTTTCTTATCACTGCAGGGTGTGAGGGGTGAGGCATCACTGATCATAGCCGTGTGAACTGTATCAAGATCTGCAACTTCCTGCTACAAACCAGGAAACTCTACACACCAAAACCATGGGTTAAGAGTACAGAAAACAAACAGCTTTTGAGCAGTATAATGCAGAACTGCTTCTTACTCAAGCAAACTCATTTTGAAATGGTTCTCATGATTCATGTTATAAAGCATTAGTGTATGTTTTTGAGCACATGTGGCATCAAGAATTTCAGAGCATTTAAATTCCTAAATTTTATTTACTTATTATTTTACTGAAGTTGACAATTAGTGTCTAAATTCCCCCAATTTTTAAAAAATCCTGGCAGGCCAATCTTCCAATACTTAAGACAACATATTTTATTATTATTATTATTAATTTCTTAGCAGACGCCCTTACCCAGGGTGACTTACAGTTGTATACAAAAAATACAGTACAATTAAGAGCAAGATACAAGAGCAAAAGAGACATATCTAAACCAGGACACTCACACACACACACACACACACACACACACACACACACACACACACACCTGTGTGAAAGCTGAAGAGTTTGGAAGCAATGAGAATAGATTTAAAACCTGTCGCTCACCTTCTCTGACCTGGGAGTCTGGAGAGCACGTTCCAACAGCAGAGCAAAGCTGGAGTGTAGGAGACAGAGAGAGAGAGAGAGAGAGAGAGAGCGAGAGAGAGAGAGAGAGAGAGAGAGAGAGAGAGAGAGAGAGACAGAGACAGAGACAGAGGAGAAACAGCTTTGAATTAAAAACAAGAAGACTTACAGCAAGAAAACTGAAGGACTGCGAGAGAAGCGGAGACCGGCTGGGGACAGGATATCTACCACCCACCATCTACAATAAAAACAGCTGCAGTCGACACTGAGACCTGGCCTGTGCCTGTCCTCAAATAACAAAAACATGCCCGGTCTCTGAGAGCTAATGGAGAGCAGAGGAGGAGAAGGAGGAGGAGGAGGAAGTGAAATTAGTGCTCAAGAAAGATCAGGTACAAACAGAAGCTGCTATTCAGGCATTGTGGAGGGTGGCTGCTAGGCAAACCTCCTCATTACCAGAGCATTACCAGTTAATCTCCTTTAACCCTTTCATGCATGAAATATTGAAAAGCAATAATAGAAATATTTTCAATTTGATCATATGAGGTCGCCATGCATGAAAGGGTTAATCAGCATGCCCCACACAGTAAGACTGATGTGGCTCCATGCTGTGCGAGTTGAGACCCTTCTCCCAGTGGTTTGGGAGGGAGGCAGGCAATACCTTTAAGAGCTCGTCCTCGGTGGCGTCAGGGAACTTCTCATGCAGCGTGTCTTTCAGCACCTTTGCAATGAAGCGCATCCCGTACCTGAAACACAGCGGCGGGAGAGCCGCGCGTTAACAGAGCCAACACTCGGAGGGTTTGGTGAGCTCCTCTTCCCCTCCCGAGCCCCCGTACTCACGGGATCTTGTCCACGGACACAGTGATGGCTGACAGGAACTTGTCCGTCACGGTGCGCATGTGCTTGATGGAGGCGTCGAGACGGGTCCGGACCTCCTCGTGACTCAGCGCCTGCTCTGGTGTCACGTCGTAGGGAAGCTTACTGACAAACGCACAAGGGAACCCGTTACAGCACGTTGCAACTGATACAAACACACAGCTAAAACCTGGGAGAAACACAACACTGCTGAAGGGACCAGCTGAAACGTTCGTACACTTGACATTTTCAGTGTTTACTACAGTCTTTAATGAACTTCTATTTTTTGAAAGAGTTAAAAACACTAGAACCAAACAATTAAGGTATATTTCCCAAGTCTTCTTCAGCACTCGCTTTGTTTCTCATTAACATGAGCCCATTAAAGACTGGAGTAAACTCTTTGAAAATACAGCATTTCATTTCTTAGAAGTTCTATCTTTTAATCTCAGGTACTTCCTAAGCTTGAGTTGCTGATAAATCAGGATCATAAACTGCCTTGGAAGGGAATGGAAAATATTTAGGAGCTTGAATTTTCTTGAGGTAAATTGGTTTGGTTTGGTTTTTTGAACAGAATATAAAAAAGGTTGTTGATAAGTGTTACTTATGTTTGCATGAAAGACGAAATATTCATTCTCAGTTCTTGTGTATTATATTTTCCTGTTTCCTTTAGCAGCTAGCTAATATCCCTCCAATTCTGATTTACAGTAAGCACCAAACACTGGAATAGAATCTAACAGGCGTGTTTCTTTATCCAAACAACAATCTTTACTGCCTTGAGAAACTTGTGAGCTCGTTGAATAAAATGTGGTTTTACTGTCAAATTGCATTGATAATATTTTATAGTTTTATCATGGACTGCTGTCCTCCTTGCCAAGTCTTGCTCAACGGGATCTCCTACCTTGCCTCGCCAGTCTGAGACTCCATCTGGTTGACCCAGCTCTTGTAAATGTCCACGGGATCGGTCTTGATGCTCAGTGCCTTGTCATCCATGGTCTCCTTGACGACAGGCGCCAGGATCTGCCTCAGTGCATTCTGGCCCCGGGCCCCACGGTTAAAGCTCACCACCATTTTGATAACGGTGGGGTTCCCTGTCACAATCTCCTGGATCTGGTCTACCTTTGACCTGACAAAATAAGTTTGAGTCAGGTTCATATACATTTCTAAATGGGTTTAGTTCACAAAATATATACCCTCGTGCTAAGTATCCAATGGTTTCTTTCTAAACACCATGTTAGTGTGCCATGTTACAATGCTTCAAATAAACTTAATTTAGAGCTTTCACAGCACGTGGACCCAGCGGCATTTTCTTAAACAATAACCATCTATAAATTCACCTTTTCATTGTATACTGAACTTCTAATAACACCCATAAATAGGTAATGCATTTATCTAGTATCTATAAGCATTTCCACAGAGTGTCTTTATCCAGCTTCGTTTGTATACGAGCCATGTGGCTTAGCTGGCCTATTATGTGAGTCCTGGTTACACCACTGGGTAAAAGCTTTGTGATTACAGTGCTGTGTGACAGGGCAGCCCAGGTCGCAGTGTCTCCGGGGCTCTTACTTGATCTCCTCCTGCAGTGCGGTCTTGAAGAGCTTCAGCAGCAGGTACTCCTCACGCTGGTTGGAGGCGTAGTTGTACAGCGTGAAGATCACAGAGTCCATGAACTTGGTGGACTTATTCTGGGGCATCTGGAAGATCAGCTTGGCCAGGTAGGTGGGGTTCGTCTGCAGGGAGCGGAGGGTTGGAGGAGAACTAAACTAAAACTGCAAATACAGCGCTCCTGATCCTTTATAGTCCAGGTTCCTGTTCTAACCAGGACCAGCACATCTCCAGATATGTGTACAAATGTACCATATCCTTATTGCAAGCCATAATGTGAGGTATCATGGACCGGTTTGGCATAGACATTTTTTAAAGCTGCACTGTTTTGCAGTGCACATATCCCAAGGCTGAAACTGATCAGAGGTGTACTGTATTAAGAGACAGTGCAGTGTTACCTGTAACAGGTAGAAGAGGAACTGGTAGGCCTCAAGTTTCTCTCGCTTCGCCTTGCTCAGCGCCTTCAGCCCACCCTGCTTGTTCATCATCATCATGTCGGAGAGCTGCCCCTTGTTCTTCTTGGTCAGCTTCTTACTGTGAGACACCACCTCCTGCACAGACAGAGACACACACAGCGGTCAGGGCTGCGCTACTGCCTATCGCCACAAGAGGGGGAGTCAGAGAGACAACAGGAGTGTTCAGCAGTGTCATCTATCTCAACGCTGCAGTACTTTCTCCCTAAGAACAAGGAAACATAGTAAACAAAGCACTGTATGGAATGGCATCCAGTCTCTGGTTGGACTGGTTTACCTGCAAGGTGATCTTGTTCTTGACCAGCAGGCCAATCTTGATGTCCATGAGGTTGAGGTCATTCTCTAGCTGCTGATTGGAGCGGATCTGGGTCACGACCTCTTCGCGCAGGCGCATGAGCTCCAGCTCCTCCTGGAAGTCCTGGTCACTCTGGTCAAGCAGGTGGACGAACTTCCGCACCACTGCCATGGGGGGATCCTGAGCATTTACTGAGGGGGAGCGGGCATGAGAAGAAGGATTTACAACAAAGCAGCGCTTCCAACATCGACAGATCTGAATGCATAGCGTGTACTCCTGGTGGTGAAGCCAAAAGCAGTTTAGAGGAGAATATAAATAAGACAGAGAGAGGAGAGAAAGATTACGAGGGAGGGAGAGAAACAAAGACACTCACTCAGTGTCTTGTAGTCATCTCTGGCCTTGTTGGCCCGGATAAACGCCTGGATTTTTACTATATCATCAATCTGCAAGAGAGAACACACAGCAAAGGGAGTTTGTTTTAAATATGCTTTACCACACCCATCTGTATTTTACCATCCTTGTCCAACCTTCTTTCCACTATGATTTATTACACTTTTAAACCATTTATTACACTTTTACCACACATCAAGATGTCAAATTCCTTTTGGGAGAAAGCCACTTAAAAGCAGAGGTTCTGCCCAGTTCATATAGTCCCTGTAATGGAATTTTTTTTTGCAGATCTGCAATGATGTGCTGTGCTTATCAGTTTTGTAGTTCAGACTCACGTGGTCACGGAAGTACTTGAGCCGGTCCTGGTATCTCTTCCTTGCCTGGTGCATCCTCACCTTGGACTGGATCTGAGGAGAGAGACACACACACACACACACAGTGAGCACAGCCCTGACTCAGCAGAAGCACATACAGCGCACACCAGCTGCGTTAAGCATAATCACTGCTGAGAAACACGTCATTTTCTGTATGAATCCTAACCACACTGTGTGAAATCAAATCTGGCATAGATATGCAGTGAAATTTCATACGCGCACTCAGCTCACAGCATCAATGTAGTGTGAATACAGTCAACCAAACTAGTGACACCTTAGAACCGCATGCCCTTTTGGTATTGATTGAGAAATTGGAAACTGCTAACATCCATCTCTGGAATGAAACACACAAAAGATAACCCCCCCCCCCCCCCCCCCCCCCCCCCCCCCCCCCCCCCCACCTCCTGTGCGACAGTTACCTTAGTAACTTCCTCAGTGTGGTCTTTCAGGTATTGCTTCCTGTTCAGGTAATTCTTCCTCTGCTTGTAGCCTCTCCAGTGAGACTGCAGGGGGCGACAGAGACACATCAGAGCATGAGCTGGGGTGTGTTTCGTATATTTACAGATGACAGAGGAATGTGCTACACCTGTACAGGGGATAGTTAAGCAGGGGATATGTACTGTGGACCTTGCTTCTTCAGGTAGTGGAGGAAAAGATTAGCATTATAAAATAAAGTGATACTTCAGTGGTGTTTGTACTTATATGAACTTCATAGCTAACCCTATAAAGGCAGTTTTCCTGTACCCAGGTGACAGTGTCCTGTGCAGTAGTTTTCCTGTACCCAGGAGACAATGTCCTGTGCAGTAGTTTACCTGTGCCCAGGTGACAGTACCCCTGTGCAGTATTTTACCTGTACCCAGGTGACAGTATCCCTGTGCAGTATTTTACCTGTACCCCAGGTGACAGTATCCCTGTGCAGTATTTTACCTGTACCCAGGTGACAGTATCCCTGTGCAGTATTTTACCTGTACCCAGGTGACAGTATCCCTGTGCAGTATTTTACCTGTACCCAGGTGACAGTATTCCTGTGCAGTTTACCTGTACCCAGGTGACAGTTTCCCTGTGCAGTAGTTTACCTGGATGCTGGTGATGGCCGGGCCCTGCCTCTTCAGGTAGTTGAGGCGCTCTGTCTGCCCGTTCCTCACCAGGTATCCTCGGCAGCGTGCCTGCAGCTCAGTGATCAGGTTCTCATTGGCCAGCCACAGCTGCTCCCGGTTGTAGGCGGACGTCACTCCAGAGATGGTTGTCTAGTGGAGGTGAGCGGGGGTGAGGTGAGCTCAATGAAGCCTCAGCAGTGTGAAGGTAAAGCTGAATTGAAACATTTCAAACAGCCCCTCTCTGCGCAGTCTTACCTGGATGTCCTCCCGGCTCAGCTGCGTGTTGTTCTCGATGAAGTTGGCCGGCTCCTCCCAGCTCCCCTCCCTGGTCCGGATGTTGAAGTAGTAATCGTATCCTCCCTTCACCCAGTGCTTCACCCAATCACTGCCATTGTCACCTGGGGGGAGATTTCTATTACTTATTATTACAGGCTTCATACTCGTCAGCAGCATGTTACCAAAGCACAAATAAACTAGTCAGTTTGTAGCTATTTGCTTTTACATTGTTTTTTGGTAGTCTAACCCTTGAAGTCCTTAAAACAATCAATAACAAAGCAATAGGAATGAAAGGGTTTATTCCTAGAAGATTTATTAAAAATCTCTTTAGCCTAACAGACAGGCACGTGTTCAAAAATCAAAGTAGGGTGTGCATGTGCGTGCATGTAGGTGTGTGTGTGTGAATGGGTGCGGGCTCATTTATTATGCTTATGGGTCTAAAACCTGACAAAACGTACTCTTGAATGTTTAAACATATATTTCGAAACATACTGGTAAATCATTTTACTGCAGGAGTATTGACTTTACAGAACTTTCAATATTGTGGTGATCCTTGTCCCTCTGGAGGTTACAACAGTAAATCTACAATATATATCAATGCAAACGCTATAAACAAACAAGTCTGTACATGTGTATGCATGTGTATTTAGGGGTGTGTGTGTGTGTATGCATGCATATTTAAATGTGTGTGTGCGAGTGTGTGTAGTGTGTGCGTTTCTGTGTTCTGAGCTCTCTCTGCCTGCTCACCCTCGTCCTGCTTGCTCTTCTTCAGCACGGCGAGGTCTGCCTGGTAGGCCTGGTCACACTCAGGGGTCACTCCGTACAGCCCTACGTCGGGGGAGCGCAGGGCAGCGAGGGTCTGAGCCGTGTCACCGCGCTCCACTGCCTCATTGATCCCCAGGATCCCCAGAGAGACTGAGAGAGAGAGCGAGAGAGAGACTCTGCTTCACTACAGCGCTGTGATTGAGAGGGGCTGAAGCTCTCAATGATTCATTATGAGACAGGGTGAATGAAGGGTAGGGCTGGCTCTTACACTGCTGCGAGTCCTCCGTCTCCTTGTTCGAATTGCACACACCGTCCTGGATCTCATCCAGCCAGAGCACCGCAGAGTCGTCCTGTGTGTCCTGGGGAGGCAGCAGCGTTTACTTTATATCAGAACTGTATTGAGAGTCCAGTAATCATTACTCCACTGCTAGATGCCAGCTAAGCCAAGCCAGATACTTCAGTAACCTTAAAGCAATCCAATACAAGAGTCATTCTCATGCACAAAGTTATTTCTTTATCCGAGAGGGTTACCCCTAATTTCACAGAATTGTTGAAACTTCACTGTACTGATGTCTTGTCTCCACCCTCAAACATACAGTCACCTGACATGAGTTAGTTCCCACCGCCATACGAAATATCTATTTGAGGAACATCATTATAAAAAGGTTGAGCTTGTTATAATGATAACTGGCATGCAGGACGGTTTACAGGTATGGATGCAAGCAAATATAAAATGCACTTGAAGAGTATATGCAATATTTAGAAATATTGCAATAAGTAAAACTGATGCGGTTTGCTTTAGATTTTCCAGTAACCAACAAATGCTACGGATTACAAAACTCACACGCCCTTGAGAAATGTGTGTGTTCACAGTATGCAGATGTATACATTTTGGTTTTATAATGTATTTAAAATGAATTTATGAATACACAAAATCTAGAAAGAAATTTAGCAGACAGACATTTCATAAGGGAACATGTACTTATTTGTGAATGTCAGTACTCTATGTTGTTCACAGTAAATGACCTCATTCCTTTTCAGTGCCTCTACTTTGTATCTGTTTGGCAGTTGCTGTGACCTGTGAATTCACTGAGCTGTCATCAGCGCTGCTCGCCATCCTCCAGTTCGTTCCTGCTGCTTCCTTCACTGGGGCTCTGTTCTTATACACATCGCAGTGCTGTCTAGCAGGACTGGCTCAAACACACACAGATTTCTCATATACTGAACCATCACAATGGTTATGCAAATGAAATCTTTCACAGAGGAATACAATCCTTTTAAGAGCATTAAGCTAGCCAGAAATTACTCAGCAACTGACCTGCTGCTTCCTCCCCGCAACCTACTTTTTTTGCTTGTTTTATTCCATTCACACTATTTGCATTTTCCCATTACAATATGGACAGTTATGACCCACACATAATATCAGCCACAAGACCATTTCTAATGAATCATCAAGTAAGAAAATTACCACTTGCATTGGCTTCCTTTTTGCCTGAAGTGGATTGTTCCGGAATGTTGATTTTTGCAACGCTAGTTCAACTGGAGTCAAACAGGTCTGGAACAATGAATCAGAATCCCAGGGACCAACACACTAGATTGAACAGGATTCTGCCTGGATTAAAGCCATGTTTCTGTAGCAGAATTCAACGGCGCAGTCCAACAGCACCAAGAACCTGCCCAATAAACCCCAACAGAAAAAAAGTCCTGTCATACTAACTGGATCAATTAGGAGAGGTAGGTGTCTGGCCCATTCACTGAGATTTCTCATCTTTCTGAGAGTGAATGCAAAAGCATGGCATACCATTGATGTCTCTCTCTTTCCTTCAGTGTCTGCAAGGCATGACTGATCCCATTACAGAGAAACCCCTAATCCCTACAGAGAGACCCCCCTAATCCCTACAGGGAGACCCCCCTAATCCTTACAGAGAGTACAATAAAAGTTCCACATAAAGAACAATACCTGCAACCCTATAAGCAGTTAAACAGCGAGTGCCATGCAGTGGCAAGAGTTTACACCAGATGGCTCCTCTGAGCTGTCAGTGTCAGAAAACAGTTGCCTCAGTTTCCGGAATGAGACACACTGTCCTCTGATTGGACGAGGACACAGAGCTCTCTTTGTGCAACCCCCCAACCCCGAGAGAGAGAGAGAAAAATACACAGGGCTGGAGACGCACATATTTATTCTACAGGCATGGAATTTAAATGTATAAATTGAATTCTTGTATCAACAGTGGCTACAGTTAACAGTCAAGCTATGAACAACTTGCATTAGTTAGTCAGCCGTATTTAACACTGGCTTCTACAAGAAAGATACTTGAAACTACTTTAAATAAAAATAAATCATATAATTACTTAAACTGATTCTAGGAATTCACAGTAACCAAAGGTAATTAGTAATTATCAGTAGTAATTCTAATCAATCTGTGGATAATTGTATGAAGCAATTCTTGGTAAATGAAGCAAATATTCTAAAGTAAATGAAATCCAATCCCCAGTAATTGGTAATCATTGCTTATAATTGACTGATTATTTTATTGTGTGTAAACATGCAGTGAACTGTGCATTACTTAGCTTCCCTTTTCTAGGCACACACCAACTCACACACACAAACTCTAATAACTACTCAGTACAGACTGGTCCAAGTAATACTACTTCATTAGTGGCCAACCTCATGAATGCCCTTGGTTTTCTTGAATGTAGGCTGGTCTGTTTACAGTAAAGAACGGTTTCAGCACTAACTAGTCAGCACTAGCAAAGGACAACACTGTTGGAGGGGGGAGGGGGGCTGAGCAGAAGAAACATCTCTGAAAAGTATATTAAGATTTGAGTCTGATTTCTGATCTGAATTGAGGAAATGAATGAGTGAGTGGGTGTGGCACCACAGAGAGAGAGAGAGAGAGAGAGAGAGAGAGAGAGAGAGAGAGAGAGAGAGAGAGAGAGAGAGAGAGAGAGAGATATCTCTACCCCTAAACTATAATTGCAAAATACTACTTTCCTCTCTGAGTTGCACAAAATATTGAGAGTTGTTTATTTTTTCACATAGTTGAATATGTATGAAAATATTATTCATTTTGAGATATTTTGTAAGCATTTACCCTAATCCTGTGGGGTATTCCCCAGGCATTGAAACCCACAGAGGCTACATGGTTAGAAAATTGTGCATTGGGACACTGCCCCAGGGAGAAGAGGAGAGACGTGGGGCTACACCATCATCCAATTCTTTATGTACTTCCCTTTCATTTTTTAAATTGATTCTTTTTGGAAGTGGAGGGGGCCATTATGCACTATCCTCCCTAAATATAACATGACTACTTGCCTTTTAAATACTACACAAAACTGTTATTAGCTTCAGTGGTACAGTAGTTATGTTATAGCAAGAACAGCATTGAGCCTATTCTTGTCTCTCTCTTATTTTCCTGTCTTGTCTCTATCTCCCTCACAGTTTTGTCAGCTGTTTGCATTTCATTGCCACACTTTGTGCTCCAATCATTTCCTCTCTAACCCACTTCCTGTCTTGTAAAAAGAGAAGTCCACTTGATTCTCTGTTTGCTCAGAGCTGCAGTCTACAGACGCCTAACAGCCTCCTGTGTAGCAGCTTCCTGTGTGCTAACGTGTTTATTCACAACACAGGAGCCGGGTCAGCATTATCTTCAAGGACCAGTATCTGTGCCATAAGAGGTAGTGTTGGTGGCTCAGTGAAGATCCAACACCTTGGCTGTTCCTGGGTACATGACATGACACCCCACTCTGATTAACCAGTCTCTCTTTTTGGTATTTAGTCCCAGTGCTGGCAGTTTCCAAGGTAGGTGAATTTTTTTCCTGGTACTAATACAAAATAAACTTCATTCCTAACTGAACTGAATTAAATACAGCAACACTGCTGTGAGTCTCCCTTCCAATTTTTACCTCTAATATAATCAGTGTTATTGTGCCGATTGTTTGTCAGCAGGGCATGTTTTGCCCCGTCATTGTGTTTAAACCCCTGGGGAAGCCCAGGCCAGCTGCAGTTTTGAAAGCTGGGAGTGTCTCCATATAAGGAAACGTTTAGGGAGCCTGACCTGTTGATCAGTCCCCTCTCAGACCGGTCATGTGACACCAGGGAGGTGGGAGCGCTGATTTTTAGGGAGCACGTCATCGTGAGGAAATGCGCTTAGCATGGATCAGCCACCCTATTCCCAAATCACTGTTATCATGTTTGGACTGTGATAACGAAGAAACAGCAACAATCTGAATCAGCCCTAAATTTCACAGCTTCCAGCACATGAAAAACAACCTCAGAGCTCAGCTGCAGCCAGAGCAGTGCACTGGGGCAGACATCAGGGGGCAGGTTAACTGCAAGATCCCGGGGTATTCTGGAGGGATTCCGTAATCATTAGGTTCAATTTGTTGTCACTTCTATTTACTGTATTAGATTTCCTAAACCATATCTATTTGTTCTTATGCTACAATAACACCCGCTTTTCTTCTCCTTTTTGATTTCTTTAGTCCATCAATACATTTAGAACACAGATATCAGGAACCGCTACAAAGCCATTAGTCTCAACAAGCCGGTGTCCTTTCTCTCAAGAAAGCCAGCTGTTCCTCTTCTGAACAAATCAATGCTCTTTGATCCCCTGGTAATGAAACCCTGTGCTTAGCAAGAACCAGTTTTGCACAGATTCTTGATTTCACTTTTTTTGTTTTAGGAACAATGACCTCCTTTGTATACTCACTAGCTTAGAGAAGCTGGGTTCCAGATCAATTAATGCCTCTTTGGAAATTGTGAAATAAAAACATCAAATTCCGATACTCACACCTTAAAGCAAGTGCACAGCAAAAGGTACATTTTAAGAAAGGGATTAAACCATTGTGACAGTAGAAAACTATAAAAAAAATGGACTTTGGGTTACTTAGAACCCAAAGTCTCTAATTAAAAAACTTGCCAATCAAAGAGATGCATTTTGTCCAGAAGAAAGTGTAGGCAACTACATGGGTGATGCTTTCCAAGGCTGTGTGAATCTGGGACCCAGTCACAACTCAATTTTCCTAAATCACAAGTCTGAGGTGCCTAATAAAGTGGCCAGGACATGTCAAGACAATGTATCACCTGGCCAGTCTGATAAAGGTTCAGCATTGAGTGAGTACAGCTCTTTGTATGCCACCTGTATAAATGTAATTTTTTGTTACTACAGAAATCAAGCCGCTGAAGCTAGGCAGTATGAAAGACTAAAGCCGTACCTGTGCCTTCTCCCTGCGCGCCCGCACCAGCGTGTCGTGGTAGTGCTGTGCCACCGGGGGGCGCACCTCGGACAGCTTGGCAGCTGGGTGCTGCAGTGCTGCCAGAGTGGTCTGAGCACTGCCCTGATCCAGAGCCTCGTTAATGAGTCCAATGGCAATGATCCCTGAGAGAAGAAGAGAGACAGGGAGAGAGAGAGAGAGTCAAATACTGCAACAGAACTCCCACTTTCAGCAACAGGGTGATACCATGGCTCACAGGACCTCTCCTACAGCTCTCTCTCTTCCACGCCTTCAAATAGGATCAATAGGATCACATTCCCAGTTCAATGGAATCATTCCAATCCCCCCCCCCCCCCCCCCCCCCCCCCAAGTCATGACTCTCGTCTCAGCCCCTGTTCAAGAGGATCCCCATGTCTAATAGAATCTATCCTCAGGCCTCCTGTACAATACAATCATTCCCCACAGTGGCAGCGTTCCCCCCTGCCCCTGCCCCTGCCCCTGCCCCAGCACTCACTCTCATGCTCCTCCTGCACAGTGCTGTTCACCTGGTCCACACAGGCCTGGATGTCGTTCCAGGTGAGGAAGGGATTCCCCTCGGCCCGAGCCACTGCCTTCCACCGGGTCAGATCATCGATGTACCTGCAGGCAATACAGGGTTAAAATAACACAGGGTCAGAGCAGAGAAGCGACAAGGAACAGACCTGATAAGCATCACGTCACAAATCCAAAAAACAATGTGCACATTACTGCCGTCGTGAGGAGTCAGGGAATAGCATCCCTTAGGTTTAAACAAAGCAATATGCAGGCTAAAAAAAAAAAAATGTGGGGATCAATACAGAGCACACTGCGTAATCCCTTATTTTTTCCCTAAAGCCACCCTTCTACCATCAGCCCCAGTACTTACCCCCACCCCCCCGATCCCTCACCTCTGTGCGTTCTCGTCCTCCACGTTGCTTAGTCCAGTCACTGAGCTCTCCAGCTGCTTCCACACTGCCTGCCGGTCCCCTGTGTCCAGCGCCCGATTAATCAGTGCCACTGATGACAGCATCTCCACAGCAACCAGCAGCTCGGGGTGCGTCAGGGAGCCCTGCACAGCCAATCAGAAGCACAGTCACAATCCTGCAGCCAAGAGGCGGGGCTTAAACACAAATTCCTGCAATTGTTAGGTCTAAAGTGTAGATATTGCTCATCTATGAATAAAGATACACTTCATGGTGTAGGTGTACAGATGATTTGTTGTGTATTTTGTGAGTTTTAAAGAAGTAAATATTCAAAACTTTAAACACTAGGGATGCAAGTCTGGACTTTCATAGCACAGTTTTGGTTTTAAAGAGGCACCATGAGGAATGATGAATTAATTTCTAAACATGTTTCAGAATCATAAGGAACATTACAACACATGTTCATGTTGCACCCAGGCTTGCCCTGTGATTTGCATCTCTGTAGCAGTGTGGGCGGTGTTTACAGAAGCGCTGGCGTCTCTGCTGTAAGGAAGCTGACCTCTGGGCTCTGCTGCTGCAGGGTGGAGAGCTCTCGCTGGTACAGGTCCGAAGCAGAGGGGTAGACCTGGGGGAGCTGAGCCTCGGGGTTCATCAGCTCTGACACCGTCTCCTCCGCAACCCCCCCACGGATCGCAGTGTTGATCCGCTCCACCGCCAGCAGCACTGAGGGGGTAGAGAGAGAGAGAGAGAGGGGGACAGGGGGCTGTGAGGGGCCAGCCACACATAACTGCCAAGCAGACGGGGGGGGGGGGGGGGGGAGCAGATATTAATATGGGGGTGATGTTATACACACACACACACACACACACACACAGTCAAAAGTTTGAGTACACTTGCTGGAAACAAAGTTTTGTTCATAATTGACAATGTTTTAAATTTTTGTAAATACTTGAAAACAAGTTTCAACAGGAAATCACCCGACATGTCTTCCCAGCATTTCTGCAGCAATTCCCAGAGATGTAGGGCACTTGTGGGTAGCTTGGCTTTGACTCTTCTGTCCAGTTCGTCCCATACAAGTTCTATGGGATTGAGGTCTGGAGACTGGGCAGGCCAGGTCATTAGACTGAGTTGTCCTTCACTTTCCTTCTTCGCCAGATAGTTCTTGCACAACTATGAGGTGTGTTTCGGGTCATTGCTGAAGAATGAAGGACTGCCCAACTAGCCATAATCCTGATGGAACGGCATGCCTCTGAAGTATGCTATGATAGCCATGCTGGTTGAGCTTGCCATGGACTTGATTACCAACTCTGTCATCATCAAAGCAACCCCAGACCATGACACTGCCTCCTCCATGCTTGACAGTGGGAACCACACATGCAGAACTCATGCGCTCACCCTCTCTGTGTCTTACAAATACTCAGCGGTTGGACCCAAATATTTCAAATTTTGACTCATCGGTCCATAAGACCGACTTCCACTCCTCAAACATCCAGATTCTGTGTTTTTTGGCCCAGGCAACTCTCTTCCTCTTATTCTGCACTCTTAACAATGGTTTCTTTGCAGCAATTCTTCCAGTTAGGCCAGCTTCACACAATCTCCTCTGAACAGTTGATGTTGAAACATCTGTACATCTAGTAGCATTTAGCTGAGCTTGTATTTCAGGGGCAGTTAATCGCTGGTTTCGCAGACTTGTGACTCGAATTAACTTATTCTCTGATTCTGAGGTCACCCTTGGCCTGCCTAACCTTGTTCGGTCCTCATGAGTGCCAGTTTCTTCACATCGTTTGATGGTCTTGGCCACAGCAGTTACAGACACTTGCAAAGTTCTTGCGATTTGTCTTAAAGATTGACCTTCATTTCTTAAAGTAATTTGCCTAACTGAGCGTATTTTGCCATTTTCTGCTCCCTTGCAACTTGTGCCTATGCTACCTATATTTATTGTAATCATGGACCCTCACCTGTTAACAATAATTGGTGACAAAAGGTTAATTAGGTAACATGCTAGTTACCTCAGAGAATATCTAACAAAGACACTTTTATACTTAGGCCAGTGTTCTAACACCGTGTTATACACATTTCAGACTTTTAACTGACTGGCTTCAGACTGAAATCCCCTTGCTTTGGGTGACAATTTCATTGAAATTGACAAGATTTACATTTTTATTTAAATATTAAATTTTTGAATGCAATTCACTTATGATTATCAGCTTATATAAGTACACACATCATATAATGAAATATTGTGTTTATAGTGTTTATAGGCAAGTTTATACAGTTAAAAGCATAGATAATCATGAAAAACCTGGTTTCAAGCAGGTGTACTCAAACTTTTGACTGGTACTGTATGTGTGTGTGCATGAGTGTGTGTATATATATATATATATGGGATGAAATGGACGTTACTTTTCTGGTAGCGGTTGGCGTCGTCAGTGGCGAGATCCACCCCATTCTGAAGCTCCTCCTTCTGCAGCAACTCCCCTGGGAAATTCTAGAGTGCGAGAGAGACAGAGAGAGAGAGAGAGAGTATGAATGAATGAAATGCAATCGCTGCCCAATCCACCCTCTGTGCTGTAGGAGGAGCACCCCCTACCTGCTCCTTGGCTTCGCGGTCGGCGCTCAGCTGCTTCAGGTACCAGACCTTGTTGTCTGGCTGCAGCCTGCGGAGCCCCAGAACCTGCGAGCGCAGCGCATCATAAAGAGCAGCCTCGTCACCTCCAAGCAGGGCACGATCCACCGTCTCCAGAGAGTTCAGCACTGTGCAGAGGGGGCGGAGGGGTAGGGGAGAGAGAGAGAGGGGAGTTATCACAAACCGAATATTTTTCCAATTTGTTTTTATCTTCATTATATTAAAACAGCTTTCGTTATACTTATTTCATTTTTATGCCAAAAAGTAGTTTACAGGGGTGAGGTGAAACTCTTAAGAGGTAGAAAACAGGAGTACAACTGATAAGAAAAACACAAAGCAGAAGGGGAGAAGGAGAGCGAGGAGAGAGAGTTCAGTGGCTCTACAACCCAGGAGCAGTTCACTGACTCACAATTCACTTTGTTGACGTTGCCCTGGATCTCGGCCTGGGTCAGCAGCTCCTCGTAGACGTCTCGCTCCTCTTGGGAATTCTCTCCCGTTATCTGGAACGCCAGAAAATCCCTTTAGTGCCCATTGCAAAGATCACCAAACTTGCACAGCATTTTCACCTCAATACAGTGCAATTACCATAGTTAAGAAACCCAGGCTACCCAGACAGGCCCTCTACTCATATTGTGTCCAGTGATTAAGGGCCGATGATCGGTAGTTACCCGTTTCCTGGCGTTGGCCACCTTGTCCTGCTTGGCTTGCTGCAGGGTGTGCTGGTAGCGCTGGCTGGAGCCCTCGTCCAGGTTCACCAGCATGGCGTTGGGGTTGCGCATGGCTGCCATGGTGCCCGCCGGCTCCCCGTGATCGATGGCATCGTTAATAGCAATCACCGCAGCATGCACTGGGGGCGACAGACAGCAGACAGAAGAGTAAGCTGGAGGGAATGAAACACCTACCACTGAGACTCTCAAACCAGAGTAGCTTTTACTAGGAGCTTCATTTGGACCATTTAAACTAAGGGTCAAAAAGTCTGGAGTAAAAATGTGCTCTGTATTGTTTTATTGGAATGTTAATTCTTTCCCTTTAAGAACAAACACATTAACAAATTCTACAAATCACTAATTAATTGTACAGAAATGTAATTAACTTTGTTTGAATACACAGTGAGGAAGGCATCTGTGCGAAGCGAACGCTGTGAACTGAGATTCCAAGCATTCTCTGGAGTTGAGCAAGCCGTCTGAGAATTTTAAAACCTGCACTGCCTCAACGTGCTAAAGAACAGAAGCTCCCCCCGCTTCGCTCCCTGTTTTACAAGTTATATTGACAGGGGTGTATCGTGGGCTCCTCTGGTATTCACCGCTGTTAAAAAGACATCACACTCACGTGCCGCTTCGTCCACTGAAAGCTCATTGGCCAGGATGCCGCCAATCTTGCTGAAAGCGGGCATCTGGATCCCGTACTTCTCTAATTCGCTCTTCATGTTGTTAATCTCCTCCTCTGTGACCGGGAGACAGGCGAGAGAGAAGAAGTCAATCAAATAATGAAGAACATTCAACAACTATTAAACACTGAATTACTGTCAACTGGATGTTGTTAAGTTTGTTGACAACAAACTTACGTGATGCCCCTATATTGACTGTACATGGCTGTGCAGCAATGCAACCATAGACCTGAATTAAATCAAAGTTCATGGCTATACTTTAAAAGGGCAATGGCACCACCATAATTTGCCTTTAATCCAGACCACAGATAAGGACATCTCAAATTGTGGGCTGGGTCCTGCTGGGCAGGGTTAAGGACACACTAGCAGGTGGGCACTGCTGCTGCCAATGCACCACTATTGCACGTTATGATCCTGCCATGTTGTTTTTGGCCAGACTGGAGGGTGGTTTTGCTTATTCCTGCCACGCTGTGATAAACTGCTCCCCATCACGGAGCCTGGCAAGCTGAGAGCGCAGGGAGTTTGCTTCAGAGCAGCGCAAATTACAGGAAACGCTCACACAATCACTAATGTGTTTCACATAGCTGGAGCTGAGCTCATACTGCAGTTAACCCAGCCAAGTGCTGCAGCAGAACAAATTCCAACCAGCAAGGACTTCAGACCCTGCAACCCCACACAGAAGTCTAAGAGGCATCGTATTGATATGCCCATGTGTATCGATGTTACTATTTGTTTTCTATAGAGTACACAGGCTGGAAAGCTGCTCTGCACTTTGAAAGGTCTCACCTGTGAAATCCACCTTCCCATACAGGTCCTGGATCTGAGGGGCCAATCCCAGCTTGAACAGGTACAAACTGGGAGGACAGAGCAACAGACTGGGGTTAAACTGGGAGCACAAGAAAGCAACATCCACCTTTAAGATACATACTACTATTTCTGGGTCATTGCGAGGTGAAATCTGAGCAACGTGCTAAAGAAATAGGGAGAACTTTGGACGGTTTGTGGCTCAACCTCTCCTGATCAAAAGAAGCTTGATTGTGCATGCAAGGCGGTCTTTAGTAACATAGCAGGTTTGAAAGAATACATGTCAGGGTTGCGCAAAGCAATGTGCAATGGGACTGCTTGTTAATAAATCAATTTATTGAACACCTGCTGAAAAAATCAGTTCAGAGTCCGGGCAGCGAGTAACAGTACTCCCCTACTCTGTACACATAAAGAAACTGGGGCACACACAGCTTCTTTTTTCTGTACCCCAGATGCCAGTTCAAAGCTAAATGCTTCATATACTCCTGAGTGGAAGAGTGCCGTCTCCTTAGTCATTTCCTCCCTGCTCTACCAAACTCTTTATCCCACACAGCTGGGACCCTTCCAACCCGTTTGTTATTTCCTTTTCTCCGTCTGCAGCTCGCTGGTAAGCAACAATGACCTGACATAATGGCGAACACTGTCTGGTACAACGGAATACATCACGCTGATCTGTTTGATTCATGACACCCAATTTGCTGCCAGCATGCAGCAGATGAGAAAACGTTTAGCTGTTGCTTAACTGTGGTTTACAGTATCTGGATTACTGGAGAATGAGACTTTAACTGCAGCCACTTTCCCTGCTGTGGAAGCACATTTTTGACTGCAGTTAATGCATATAACCACAAGCATATCCTACAATATAATCACAGTTCACTGCATCACTTTAATCTTCAGCAGTCCAGTCACACTACTAATTAGCTACTTGGCAGCATTATTAATTTCCTACATTGTAACGACCACTCTGTGCAGCTGGATAGAATTTACCATCTAATACTGCCACTGTTAATGTTAGGAGTAATTCCAATTTAGTTCTATGTTGGGAATAGCACATTTCCAATTAAGGCACATAATATAAAGTAGATGGGAGTTTAACTGCCCCATTGAATTGGGATAAATAACTAACAGGGCAATGAATGATTCACAAGTGGCCAAACAGCTCCTGTCTACCCAGCCCTGACTGTACTAGCTGGCTTCACTCAGTCAGGGCAGGATGAGAGCTCATTCTTTAGCTTACTTTTTTCCACTTGACTTAAAGCAAGATTTAGCACAGGATGTGAGGTCACCGGTAGATGACTTCTTCCATGTTTGTTCGAGCTGCCCACACTGTACACTTCAATAGGGCTGTACTGATTCATTATTTGAATCATGATACTTTCTATACCTGACATATCTGTAATAGAGGCGAGGACCATAGTGCAAGACTAAAACGCACTGCATAGCAACCGTACTTCACAGTGGCTCTTGAATGATGAATATACGCGATTTACAGCTGGTATGAATATATGATCGCTATAGCTTTCTGTCTTACTCAAGTTTTGTCTTAACAGAAGATCATCCATTTTTATTTCAATTTAAAAAGTACCGTCCCATGTACTGAGGTGCATAGCATCACGTGACCTTGGGGTAGCTCTACACCCCTGCTTCCCAGCGGGGGGGATCACTAGAGGGCAGGCAGGTACCTGAGTGCGTGGATGCAGTAGATGCTGCGAGGCATGTTCTTCCTGTCGTAGATATCTGTTGTCTCGGGATAGAAAATCTGCAGGAATAGAAAGAAGCCTGTTATGACGTGCCTCTAGGGTCAAAAGCTTTCTGTTGCATCAGTCAGGTTTGGTGGATCAGCTTTCTGATGGGACGAGCACATCACAGCAAGTCACACAACCCCAGCCCTGCTACTGGGGAACAGTACCGTGGTCTCGGGACATGGAAGGTTTTACTTGGGACCAAGTGAGATCAGCAGCGGCAATCAAGAATCAACCCAAAAAAGGATCCAATACAGCCCAACCCCTCAACTCTCCAGCCCCTATGTGCAGTCACCTTTGGCAGACCGATCTCGTTCATGGCGTTCAACCATTGGATCACGTTGTCTGTGTGTCTGAAATGGAGTCCTGTGGCCTGAAACAAGGATATACTTATTAGTTTATATATATATATTAATTATTATATATACTTTCTTTCACAATAATATCATGAACACCTTCATCTGAGTTTCTTTCTCTGCATCATATACTTTAACATACTTCTAGATAAACTATCCAGTTACCTCCTCTCCTCTTTCCATCACTGTCTTCCCACCCTCTTTTCTCAAACCCCTACGGTACTCCAGCTATGATAATCCCTCTCTTCCTGCCACACTCTTTTCCCTCACTGCACTGTATCTCCTCTCTCTATCCCGTCCCCCCTCACCTTGTATCGGGTCTGCTCGCGGTCGTAGATCTTCTTAAGGGACACGACGCGTGGAGCGAAGAAGTTGCCCAGCTTGGCCAGGTAGACTCCGTTTCGCAGCCCCTCTTCCAGCTCTGTGGTGGGGGGCAACTCCTCATCCAGGCAGGCCTCCATCCACCTGCAGGGGGAGGGAGAGAGAGAGAGAGATAGACAGTGTGTGTAAAAGAGAGCGAGAGATAGACAGAGATAGAGATAGAGTGAAGGGTGGGTTTAAAGACTATTTTGATTATTTTACATCATATTATTATAGGAAAGAGCCAACCCTTTCTACTGGATATAAAAGTACTTTCACAATCCCAGTGAACTGACAAAGACATTAGCTGGTGTCTATGTGCAGGGATGGAAATAAGACTCAGATTGCACTGCAGTTTTACCCATTCCAGGTTTTACTACGAGCTTGAGTGTATAGGTAACAATCTCTGGTGTGTCATTTTAAATTCATAGTTAAACCGGGAATGGATCCAACTGCTATGCAATAGGGAGTTCTATTTCCAACCCTGACGTGGCTGAACATTACAGTTCAGGTTAGTTTGTTTAAAGTCAGTGTAGAGTTTAAAAGGGTATTGCACATTCACTCCAGTCTGTCATCCATCTGTATCCCCCGTTAGCACTGCGAGCAACACAATTCAACCACCCTCCACAGCAGCAAGCAGGACAGGAAAATAATATTCAACCACCCTCCATGGCAGCAAACAGGGCAGGAAAATAATATTCAACCACCCTCGGCAGCAAGCAGGACAGGAAAATAATGACTGGTCTTTCCTGAGTATGCAATTACATTCTTGAGCGTTTTCTTTTAATGTGCACAAGATTGTCTCTGTTGTTTCTACAAAACCAGCAAGACACAACTGGTATGCTGGAGCCTTTCCCATGAAAACTTTAAACGTTTGTTTCTCCTTCCGGATCACGCTTTGGACTGGAGCATAATCTTACAGGAGTGTCTGGAAAGCAGAAGGTCTCTCTGCTTTCTGCAGTAGAGATGTGTTTTCTACCTGAGCCAAGTGGCAATCCTGAAAAGCCAGTCTGACCAGAGGAGTGTGGCGATTCACACGCCCCCTGACAGCTCATTTACACACAGCTCCGAGCGTAGACTAATCACATCACTCCAACAATGGAGATAGTTAGAGCTTTCACTGTCTCCACCCCTACTGGAAAACACACGGCTGATAAACTGTATCATGCAGCTACCGACCCCACCCCAAACTTACATAAATACTATATTGCTGTACCTCCAGGAAGCCCTTTATGACTATACATAACTGAAAAAACCTCTTAGTCACGTATAAAAATGCTTCAGTTAAGCTTGGTGAAGATCCAATGTTATTTTACCACCCCCCCACCCCACTCCTTTCCAATAGTATTTCTCTGTTTGAGAACATGGTACTAAACAAAAGGCAACTATAGATACTTCCCCAAAAACAGTCTTTGAGGAGTGTGCACGTGTTATTCATTCACACACACCAGAGAACAAAGTTACAGCCACTGCAGTTAAACTATCACACTGTGCTTCTAATCCACTTCATGTTCTCATGGGCTTCCTCCCTTTCTCTCTCACAGGATACAGGGTCTGGAGAGGAGAGGTGGAGGGTCACTCCAATAGGAAGGAGGCTGTCTGAGTGTACTGGGGAATCACTGTCTCTTCAGGAAGAAATAAAGAGACATTACTCCTCCTCTCAGACACCAGCATCTTCCTGCAGCCACGTGCGAGTATGCACTTTTACACCAACACCCTGCACAGACTGTAACCAGGTATGGCTTTAATAGAATATTTGAATGGTTAACATTCAGTTCCATTCTCAATACAATAGGGAGTTAAAATACTATTGGCAATTATTGTACAGGGCAATTTGCATGTAGAAAGATGCACCTGAATTAGCATGACCAATATCTACCAATACCAACAGCCTCCCCGACAAACTTAAAACTAGTTCTTGACTGGAACCCAGGACTTTTCATCAGGGTTGTTCCTTGCATTAATTCTGCCATTTGAGTGAGAATTGATTTTCTCATTCATTCATTCATTCTGAATTTGAACATCCTGGTACCAGACAAACTTGACAGTTTCACACCTCAGAGTTAAGACACCACAGCTTAAGTGTCTATTCTCTCACAATACAGACAGGCCCGGAGTTGAAGAACGAGACTGCCTAGAGAACAGATTCAGTCAGTCGCGTTAATTCAAACCCCTTTAAGTTCACCTTGCTATAGGAAGGATTTACCTGTGCATCATTAACTGCAGGTACAGACATGTACTTGATTACACAGATGAAAGCGTTCGATAATTGTAACAGAACACAAAAGCAAGTTTAAATCAAGCTTCTCGATCAGGTCCATGTTCTCCACAGCTGATCTTTTCACTAGAATATTCCTTATTACTGGAATACCTCTTTGGCACAGCTTGCTTTGAAATCCCATTGTAAAATATCTCACTCCAATGACTAGAGTCTGTGTGTGTGTATGATAAACTCACAGAGCTTGTGAGCGTTCGCATTTTTGTATTTGAAAGAATGAACGTTAAGTTTCAAAACAGTACTGTCATGGATCTTTAGGTACATCTTTGAGAACCACTCGACAAGTTTTTGGGGTTTTATTTTTAGATTCCCTCGGCAGATGTCTGTAGCCTCACAGAAAGAACCACTTCCTCTCCGTCATGCACTCTGCTTCCTGTGCACTGGCCCCTCCTCGCGCCACAGCGCTGACTTGAAGTCCTGTCTCCCCGTCCCCCCCTGGAAACTGTGGGCAGTGACGCTAACCACCCTCGAGTATCAGATGGCACTGGTGGGACTAACCTCACCGTGCCCGGGTCTCCCTCACCGTGGAAACCAAGGTACTCCAGCTTCTCAAATTGCTGCGTGGGAGGCAGTGCTCCAGAATGGCATTTGGGGGCGCTGTGCTGAAGAGAGATCTTCTGATATTATACCAGAGGTCCTGTCTGCTTTGTAAACATGAACAATACCAGCACAGGGTAAAAGGCAGGTTTACTCAAATGCTGTTTAAATGGTTTCTTGCAACAATAAAATGAGCTTATTGGCTTACTGTGGGAAGATGGTAGCTTTTAATACATTGGTCTGCTTCAGACTTCAGAGTGGAATATTTGCTGAATCACTTCATAAAAAAGGACTGTTTTCCATGGAAAATAAATTGTTGGCTCAGTAAAGTTACATTTCTAAATTCTAGCCTATAGTTTTATTTCTCACATATAGTCATTACAGTCAACAACCTACACAGACAGTTTTTCCCAGTACAGTTTTCAATACACAAACCCCACCCAACCCTGAAGAGACAGACTATGTGAACAATAGAAACTTTAAACAGAGCTCTACAGCAAGCTGTGTGAGCAGGAATTTCTGAAATGTCTCCCAGTTCAAAGAGAAATCTCATTCGCAGGCCCTGAGGGGAGAGATAAGGGATACTGTGAAGAGCAGAAGTCACTGAGAGAGATCAGAGTAGCAGCACAGTCTAACTTTGGCTCATGGAAATCAATAGCTGATGCATCCAGCAGTCAGTTTGAACAGCCTAATCAAGGGAAATGAGCACATACAAGACAGGTCGCCCTGGCTAAAGGAACACAGGGAATGCTCCCTCTCCCTCCTTCATAGACACAATAACCTGACAGCATTTCAGCCCTGCAGATTCAATTAATTTCCTGAAGCATTTTAGTAAAGCACAGGTGACTGCTCTGAGATTCTACAGCCTGGGCGTATATGTGTCTACTCTGTTGGTAGTTCAGATCACTAATGTTTTAACTGCACTAATAGTGAAGCTATCAAGCTGTCAATCTGAAGAAGGATGAAAGCATGTTGGGTTGGTAGGAGCTGGTACAGAGAATGGTTATTTTAAACCAGCTCAGAGAACTGAAGGCAGACAGGCTCTTATCTCAAGGATTGTACCAAACACACTGCAGGCATGTCTAATTTAGAAGAATTCACGTTTTCATTTAATTTGTTTCTGAACGCACTTTTGTTTTTCGCTCTGTGTGTTTAACGATTCCAGGTCAAACATCCAAAACGACAGAAGGATTCTCCAGCAGCTGAATCTTGAGCCACTCTCTGCGGTGGTTCATGGAGCTCTTCAACACCACTTTGTAGCTCCTTTCGCTACCTAGAAGTTTGTTGCATGTCATTTTTAGTTATCTTGGGGAAAACGGTGTCTATAAAAAGCAGCAGTTCATCCGGTTTCACTACTCTGTGGTTAGAAAGTTGCCCTCTTATCAAACTTCCCATCTCCACTCTCCACTGCTAAATCAACTGCGTCAGTATTAGCCCTGCTAAAATCTATCAAAGTAAATAAATGCACAATAGGTCCTCAATGGGACAACTAAACAAACAAATGTGTTAGGCTCTAGAATCTATTTCTGTAATGCAATTCCATACAATTGAGCTGTCATCCTGCCTTCAACAGAATGGGCATTGCATCTGAAATAAAACACCTGAAACAAACTGGTTTCCCTGTGCAGCTTTATTAAATCAACCATTTCTCCATGCTAACTTAAAGAAAAGCACAATGACTACTCTAGAGTACACTACAGTATTGGACATTAATCCAATCTTATGACTTGTGGTATTGTCTTAGACTGTGCTCCAAGTCATCAATTAGCCTAGACAATATGGGCCTTTACATAGATTTGCACAATTGTGTGTGATTAAGTTTAGCCTGTATTTTGCATGGTATTAACACTGTTGACAGTATATGTATTATGAGGGGTTAATGTTCTCTCATGGGATTTTCATGGAGGTGGATAGAGGAAATTCTATAACAACGTCTAGAACACTGCGTCATTAGTACAGTATTTGACAAGTGATCCTTCTCTTTAGCTGAGCTCTGTAATCGTTCTCTCTCTTTCTCCACTCCAGCTCTAACCATGTTCAGTGCAAGACCACACAAAGAGGATTGTTAACATAACACTCACTACTCTCTCATGATGGAGCCCTGGAATAAACATGCATTAAACATTTCGATACTACAGTGACTCCTGCAGCTCTGCTCTACTGACTGAGACATCTCTCATGATGCACTTCACAGGAACAGATGTAACAAAGTAAAATATGGAGAGATGCCATGTTCACACCTGTGATGTCACATTCCAAACCATCAAGACTGATTAAGGTACTGTGACATCACAATACAGTATAGGGTACTGTGACATCACAATACAGTATGTTCACTAACACAGAAGATAAACTATACCCAAGTAACCAATTCTATACTACAGTATACCAAAGTGTTGAGAACTGAGAGGCAGTGTTGTCTAGTGGTTAGAGCCTTGGGAACGGGAGGCAGTGTGGTCTAGTGGTTAGAGCTGGGGGGAACGGGAGGCAGTGTGGTCTAGTGGTTAGAGCCGGGGGAACGGGAGGCAGTGTGGTCTAGTGGTTAGAGCCGGGGGAACGGGAGGCAGTGTGGTCTACTGGTTAGAGGCCGGGGGAACGGGAGGCAGTGTGGTCTAGTGGTTAGAGCTGGGGGAACGGGAGGCAGTGTGGTCTAGTGGTTAGAGCTGGGGGAACGGGAGGCAGTGTGGTCTAGTGGTTAGAGCTGGGGGAACGGGAGGCAGTGTGGTCTAGTGGTTAGAGCTGGGGGAACGGGAGGCAGTGTGGTCTAGTGGTTAGAGCTGGGGGAACGGGAGGCAGTGTGGTCTAGTGGTTAGAGCCTTGGGAACAGGAGGCAGTGTGGTCTAGTGGTTAGAGCCAGGGGAACGGGAGGCAGTGTGGTCTAGTGGTTAGAGTTGAGAAACTTCAGACCTTGAGTCCTAGAGTCCACTTACTCCACTGGAGAGTCTGAGCCCTGCCCTGGAGGCTGGGTGGACAGGACTCAGCGATAATGGAAGAAACATTCCAGGCTTGTCCTGCTGACTATGGGACCTGCTGACACTTGACAGAGCATGAAGGCCAGTGGTGAAAACAACTGAATTAACCCTGAAACCAGGAGGAGGGTTAGAGAATCGGTCACACGTCTTAAAATGACGGGGCCAGAAGACTGCAATGGTAAATCATAAAGCAACAAAAATTTGAACCGAAACAGATTATTTGTCTATGTGTGATGACTGGCTACTACTGATCTGCATCACAGGCATTGCCAGCAGAAAACAGACAGGGGAGCAACAGTAAAAAAGAAAAGGAACTGCTAAGCAGCACAATTAATAAAACAAACACATTCATGTTGCATGTTCAATGTGATAGAACAGGAATGAGACTCGCTGCAGCATTACATCATCACTCTACACCACAAGGGTGGGACAAACACATATCCTTTAAAAGGTAAGAGCTCACCCAATTAAAAACAGTGCATACAGGAGAGGGCGCTTGAAGTGTAGAGGAGGTCAGGGTCTAAAAGGTGCTTTGGAATAACAAACTTGCTGGCTGTATTTTGCACACAACATTGCCTTCTTGCTTCTGAGATATGTTTCCATGTGTGGGAAGCTTGTTGTTTTGACTGAGGTGGGACTGAAGCATAAGGTCACAGTACAGTGAGTAAGTGAAGCAGTGGGCAAGAGGTTGGATTCAAAGCCAATGTCTCCTGGCAGCTGTTCTTTAACTACAGACCACATCAAAAGCTCTCCAGCCCACGGCCGCTGGTGATATCTCACACCAGTGTAGATAAACACTGCAAAACATGCAAATTATCCCAAATGCTTTTTTTGTGGAATGAACTGTGGAAACAACTTACAAAATGCAACCACTGGAGGCTTCCAATCCGACAGAGATCTGCTTAGTGTCACTTTAAATCTGGTATTCTCTTTCTGGCTGCATAGACTGCTGTGAGATCAGCAATCTCACCCAGCAAATTGGAGGGGGCCTGATTTGAAATAGCTCCCTTTATCCACCTTGGTATTGGGATAAGAGTCACAGAGCAGATTCATCAGTGACGGTTCTGCACTCTCCAGTCACTTCAAAAGACCAAAAATGCAATGCAGCAATGCTTAGAAACACAGTCAGAAATCAGCAGCTGAATTCTGACTACTACAATTCCATGTAATTAATTCCACAAGAGGCTAGGTTAAACAAATTGTAAGTGTTTAAACTTGTCTAACAGCAATGCAATTTATACAAGCAAGAAGGATGAGTATATCATAATCTTCCTCTAGGCTGTAAGAAAACAGGAGGAGCACCTTTTACAGTGATTATCAAATGTCATTTTTACATTCACTGATGCAGACTCTGATGTGCAAGAATAAAAAACAGAATTAACTTACTTACATTACTACTGTAAAACAACCAAAAGCCAACCAGTGCTTTTAAACAAGATGCAGTAATTAAGGGATCATTCATTTATGAAAATGAGGGCCAACGAAAGTCCCAGACCTAAAACATGACACTAAACAAGCACTAACTTAACAGTTTTGGCAGACGTGGAATTTATGATTCATTGCTCATTAAATACACTTACTTGAGACACAGTCGTTTTAAAAGATTTTGAAATTGTTTTTATAATTGCTGTGAAGCAAGTCGATTTGGGTGAAAGGACATGAAAATTCAAGACCAGCTGAAAGCAAGAGCAGTAAAATTTCAGGGCTTGAAACTGTCAAACCTCCCCCCCTCCCCCCAATCACCAACGTGTCACACAGGAACCCATCTCCAAGGCAACTAAAAGGTTTCTACAGTAACAGAGTGTGTTGCCGAAGACTGCAGGGACTGACTCACTTCCTGTTGCACTCTCTCCTTCCTCCAGTGTGTGTCTGAACCCATGAAAGCAGGGAGAGAGAGAGAGAGAGAGAGAGAGAGAGAGAGAGAGAGAGAGAGAGAGAGAGAGAGCCCTTGTTTGAATAATAAAAAGAACAGATCACTAAAACCAACATCAACGCCAGTGAGTATCTTTAGTATTATTCTCTTGAAATGTACTGTAAAGTGACACAGTTTGTCCTATTTTGGATATTTAAATAGCGGCTCATTATTTAGCTCAATTCCATTGACTCCACTCTCTCGTTCCATTCCTGGGTTCCACACACGGGCTCCCGGCCACCTGACCACAACTTAATCATCACGTCACTTAAAATGCACTCAATCGTCTTCAACAAAGCAGAGTGGTTACTGGACTGCCATTACTTGGCTGTTGCCCAGGTTGATTCATCACAGATGGTTGTGAGTTTGGATCAAAATCGACAGCAACAGAAACTCCCAGAAGTACTTCAAGTTTACAGAAGATCAGAAAGTCTCTTGCAAGCTGTTGGGGAACTTAAAGTGGAAGTCAGTGTGGATCTGTGACTGGTTACACACAAGTTGCTCATCTGGAGCAATAAAGGACATTTCAAAGTGTTCCACTTGGCTGCTAAGTGTCATAAACTCGCTAAAGTTTTCAAGCATCAATCATTACCAAGAATAAAAGATCTGCTAGCACAGGAAAGGCAGAAAAAAAAACAATTTCCCTTGGAAAATGATATTATAATAACAGACAGGCATTAGTAATACAATCCTATACAATAAATTTCCCTTAGAGGGAACTGTGTTTCAATATTCAGGTTTCTTGCTCAATCAAGCTCTGCCGTAGACCGAGAATGGCAATGAAATGGAATGAGGAAATCATATTAAAATGCCGAGCAACGCCTTTGAAGATTGCACCCCAGTGGTTTCACCCTGCCCCTACACTGTAGAAACGTGTGTATTTAAACTGAATCTGCTGGTCGGCTAGACAACCCTGGACACATTCCACAGGCTGCTTAACTTCAGCTGCTTACTATTCTTGAACACAAAGCAGTACAAATTGTATTTGAATGATGCTCATACATCTTTTCCGCTAGCTACTTTCACTTTCCCATCACAACCAGGCAGCCACATGATCTGCTTACACAAGCGACTTCTTCAGCCTCTCTGTGTTTAGGTTTCTCTCTGCCGTAGTACTTCTGCTTGTTTTACATGCTTTAAATGTGCTGCTTTTTTTAATTTTTTTTTTTATTGTCTCATTCGGTCCGGTTTACAAAGATGGTATTGTTCTGTAGACTGTCCGTTTCATTTTTTCCAAAGCTAATTTGAAACCCAGGGCTCCCAGGGTAAGACAATGTTACAGCTGACCCGCTTGCCCACTGCCCCCCTCTTGGTCAGTGTGCCCCACCCCTCCCCCACAGGCTCCTTACCGCTTGGCCTCCTCCAGGTGGCACAGGTACTCGTATGCCATGTTCTGCTGCCGCCGCTCGTCCATCTCCTCTGCAGTGAGGCGCTCCACGCTGTCCAGAACAGCTGAAAAACAAAACCAGCGGCGCATTTAACGTGTCACTAAGCAGACAGTGGGGACCAGCTTCACAGTGAACTAAACACAGCAAATACACAGCAGCCCGGAGGCACCAGACCAGTGCAAAGCCTACTTAACCCAGGATTAAAGCCAATCTTGTTCTAAAAGTAGATGGCAATTCAGAGAATAGTGGACGGAGAGGACTACTGCACAAACACCTTGTTGTTTTTCCAAACAATTGTGTAATTGAGTTGCCTTATTTGGAACTGTATGCATATAGGGTAAGCAGAGTTCAAACTGCAATTGTCAAATACATAAAGCAACTACACTACCACCAACTGCGCCATTCGTTTAATCTGCAAACAAGAAATAAATCAGGACGTTTTCATGACAGCATTTCAGTGTTATAAAATGTCTGAGATACTTTAACACGTTTTCTGAGATCTAATTTCACTGCACGTTACATCACAGCAGTGCTGCTTACTGCACAGTGTCACACCATTAGTATGAGTGCTATAATAAAATGAAGTGTATATATATATATAATATATTACACACACACACACAATAATAATCACAATGAATGTGTTGGTCCTGAGGGGTTATTTTGCATGTGTAATAAAATGATCATTAATGATGGACTCAGAACTTTAATGAGGGGGTGTATGTATTTGGAGTCTGTGGCTTGGAACAGTTTCAAGAGACTAGGCTTCAGGCCACTGCATGACACACCAGGAGAGACAGGGTTTTATACAGCTAACTTGCCTCACACTAGGTCTCCTGGTCTTCTGGAACCAGGTTTCAAGCTGCTGTTCCTGAAAAGGTGGTTTTGTCTTCCCTCAGGTTTACACCATATTCTCCCTATGTCACATTTAAAATCACTGAATAACCGTTAGGGGGACTACAAGCAGTTACTGTACTTTATAGCAAAAACGGTTACCTGCTTGATTTAGAGACATATTCAGCAAACATTAAGGACTGTTTTTTTTTTTTTTTAGGACAATTTTATTACAAATATTCTAAACAGTCCTTTCAAGTAACCCTAGCAGTAGTTCTAACCTCACCTTCAACACTCAAGACAACTTGCAGAGGGGTAGCAGAGCGAGGGAAAATTAAAAAAAAAAAAAAAAAAAACACTTTTTTTGGTCCTTTTAAAAAAGGCTGTTTGCGCTATATCTCAAATAAACAAAAGAGAAAATGCATTCAGCACTGAGACCGTCTGGAACCTGACTATACCACACACTCGTGGGTTTACTGTGGGCTGCCCCTATAGCATACTGTATACTCGTGTATTTACACTGGGCTGCCCCTATAGCACACTGTCCACACACAGACAAAGGACTAAACAGAGGCATCTTCACGAGGGCTTCGGTATCCATGACTGTACTGGCCGTCCCAACGCCAGCACTAAACACTGAGGAATCCACAATGTTTTAAACAGAAGCCCCTTGCAATGCAGCCTTGTCATGGTTAGTTATCCTGACTGCTCACCTGTGCAGGTGTTTTCATTTGTTGTCCCCCCCCCCCCCCCCCCCCCCCCCCCCCCCCCCCCCCAAATATACACTCCCTGTCTGTTGATCAACCCCACAGCAAACCAAGATCTGTATCCCTCTCAAATCTGTTGCCACAAACAATTATTCAAACTGTAAAACAGACAGCTGTGGACATAGAATTAACCTATCCCAAGATACTTGGACATAGGCCAAAATATAGGCCTACTGATATCAAGGAACAGACCCTGATATGAACTAGGAGAGTAACCTGGTCTTGTTCTATTACTGGAGTTCCAAGACCAGAATCCCACCCACCTATTAAAGCTAACGATCTCATTTCTGTCAGAGTCAGAAACCTTCATTTTCAATGCCTTGCGTCGAGATGTATATTTATATATACACAGTAGTCTCCGGCTAAGAGAACACCCCTCGGGAAGCAAGCAAAGTGTTCTTTTAGCCAAAGTGTTCTCTAAGTCAGCCACCAGACACACCATGAATCAATCAATAAATAAATAAATAAATAAATACATGTATGATGTGTCATGACGCACGTGCATCACCATATGAAATGAACTGAATAAGTAAAAGCAAAACAATAGGGAAGTGTATGTTAATGAACTATAATAATAAAGTGACAGACAAACTCCAACATTAATAAAACTAAAGCAAAACAACTTGGTGAAAAAGCTTAAATCACTATTTACTATGCAGTTAGCCGGCTGGTGTGTTTCGATCTATCACAATGGCAGAGGCAAAAACAATGGGAGTTAAATAGGGTTAATTTAACGTTAATAAACTGTCAAACTGAATTAGCACAGAGCCCGTACACATGGTAGAAAATGCAGCAGCAACATACAAGACATGCACATTATTTAACAGAATGGCGAAGCAACTCTCCACAACGGGAAACACCACATTGTTCGGCAACTTGTGTCTGTTTTTTCAGGAGCTCGAACAATTTCCAACTTTTTGCAGCAATAGAAACAGCGGCGCATTTCACCATTTGTTTGCATGCTGTAGTGATGAGGTGCACTCGTGGAAATCAGAATACAACACAATTCAATGACATGAGTGCGGTTCTGTAAAGATTTAATAAACCAATCAGTGTCTCTCAAGACACTCTCGCTGGAACCTGTGTTTATTGAGCATCATCTTTGTTGAGCCCGGAAATCAAACATAAACGCTGCTTTGAAGTAGAAATGAAGTGCTGAATTAGACATTAGGCAGTCTGTGAGATTCACGTGAAGACACAGTGTACATACGCTGGCCCCACTTGGCACATTTTCCACTTAAAGCCCTTCATAGCCGATTAGATCTGAGGTCCTAATGAACTTAATTGTGCATGCTCATTAAGAAAGAGTTCAAGAACAGGATACAGAGAGAAAACATACTCCCAGCTCTCAAATGTGTACAACATTGTTAGTAATCAGGACCAAGATACTTCATTACACTACAGCAAGTCACAGAACTCAACCGGCCTCAAAATAAAACAGATAAAAAGGAACTAAAAATAGCGACACCCCCATTAGCTCCTCAGTGCTCTTGTAACCTTCATGGTTGGTTTCTTGAACTGTGTTACCTAATGCAGAGTGGGCCGCAACGACATTCTATGTGTTTAATAGGTATGAGAAAAACCTACAATAAAATACTAATGAAGAAAAAATAAGATTAAAATCCATCATAGCACTGTCCCAGAATGATCCTAAACCTCTGCTAAAGAGTTATCCTCGGGTCACACGCCATTCTATTAGCGTACCGATTTACACATCCAGCATTGCAGGCCCCAATAGACATTTCAGAAACTTTACTGCATTCTTGAGCGCACGACGATATATTTAATAGTACAGTACAGTCCACGCAGGGCAGCAGGGGAGGGGAGGGGAGGGGAGGGGAGGGGAGGTGGTTAACGGTGTTAAATCTCTCAATCTGCTTTAAAGCAAGGACCTGGTGTGTTAGAAATTTTCTAGCTGTACTGCAGTTGAATCCTGACCGAAAACTCTTAAAGTAACAGGAAATAACTTCCCGCCTGTACAGAAATAGAAGGTTTAGCAACGCTACTGGGTGTTGCTCTGCCTTGGAAAGAAGGGCCGCGGCTTACAAAGAGGGAGCTTGCAGTTCATTCCTCTGCTGCGAGTACTCGCTGGAATATTTGGCGCGTCAGCCGCAGGTCCTAGAGATGCGAACTAGAGGAAGGATACACTCTCCGTCCCATTCAGATTGGCTCATTTAACAGATGTAATATTAAGGTGACAAAAAAAAAAAAAAATGCGATAACCAGATAAACTCTTGTAGTGAAACCAAATGCAAATAAATAAATAAGCTTCAGGTAAAGGCAAAAAAAAAAAAAAAAATTAACAAAAATGACATTGCACCTACATTCATTTTTGTTGATTATTTTGTCTATCTGGAGTGTTTTTATTTATTTGCATTTGGTTTCAGTATAAGACTTTATAACACGAGCACGTGGGAAACATCTTGAACGTTACTGTACTGGTAACTCGTTTGTTTGGAATTACATTACAATCTGGACAGATACAAAGTAAAAAGAGCCATCGAACTAGAAAATAAAGTAACAAAACATTGTTATGTGTAGCATAAGCACATAGCTATAGAACCACCAGCCTGCTAGTGCGCGCATTGTTTAAATGGTTTATCTGCATCATTTCTCTTTATTGTTGTTGTTTTTGCAAACAATCAGGTTTGAAGAAGTTTACCTGGTCTGTGACCAGTGATTGGACTGTTAAGTTCTACTTCAGGCCTATAATTAAACTTTCTGTGGGCGGGATTCACTAGTTAAGGCTCGAGTTTGTGCTCAGGTGAAAACCTGCAACGTTGACTTGAGCTGAGGAGGGCACCAGTTTTTAATCTGCACGTACGATTAATTAAATTATTTTACAAAAGCATAGAAACAGCAGGTTGCTTTACTTGTTCAATATGGGCTAGCTACTGACTAAAAAGATAACCCTGCACTTCTAGTGAAGATAATAAAAAAGGAAAGGTGAGTTACAGCGGGTTGGCAGATGGGAGCTACTTACCAGTACATAATAAATACACCATTAAAAATGTGTATATTGTTCTACTTAATGTGGAAAATAAAAAAAGGAAACTGTTTGAAGCTGATCGCAAAGCGCTCCCAAACCTATCCCTTGTTTGCGTCGCATCAGCAAGGTGAAAAGTCTGCTTAAACTCTGCTAAATATATTTTAAGGTCATAAAAAAAGTTTTCTGTAGTCTACTTACACCCATATCTCGGCCGCAGTGCATCTGTCTCGTCCAAAGTTGACATGTCTGATTAAGATCCGGCTAGATCCCTTACTGTCCTGTAAATTAGTACTTTAGTTATTATTATGATTATTATTATTTTCTTTAACAAAACACAGTTGTTTAAAATAAATACAAAGCAATGGTTAGGAAGGCGCGCCCCTCTCCCCCTGTGATCTTGCACAACAGCGTCTGTACGAGATTTTTATTTTTTTTTTTCTTCAAAACCTACTGATGTCACAGGGTGTGTACCTTCCTAAAACAAAACCTCTCTAGCAGTAACGATTTAGGAAACACCCATCATCTCCTCAGCAGCCAAACAAGGCCAACAGCGCCCCCGTGTGGGCTTTATTTATTTATTTATTGCAGGTAGCCATTCCAATACCCAATTGCTGCAACCAAGTCAGATGAGTGAACAAAAAAAAAGAATAAACAAATACATTGTGTGCATAAATTAGTGCCATTATATCGATGGATAGGAAAACCTGAAACCGTGTTGTTTATCATTCTCTTTATTTGTAGTCTTAAAAGTGCCAGTGCTTTATGCTCACAGTGCTGAGTGCGGCCAACAAAGACTACACTTGTTAGACCTGTTTAATACAAAGTAACTGAAAGGGGCTGAATGATAGCGGCATAGCAGTTTGAGCAACACTGGAATATACCATATCGACTACGTAAAAACTGCAAATGAAACAAAGCTGTTTCAGCAACCAAGCGAACAATGGTCCCTGATTATATGCACGTTGCAGGCTGCGGTCCAGTAACTTCAAGCATGCACATCCACCTGAACCCTGTTGCGTGATCTGCTCTGCTGGCAAATGTAATATGATTTGCATATTTAGAGATCTTATTTCAGAAACTCAGCATTCTAATTATACATGTCCAGCAGAAAGACGAAATCTATTAATATCCATTCCCTCAGAACGCGAGAGAGAGGTGGTTTCTGGAGACCCTTTAGAGTGCATGCAAACTCTCATTTTAAACCATCAGCTACAGCCCAGGTGTGCGCTCGTGATCCCCCTGTTTAATGTAGCACAATATTTCCATATTTAAGTGCATCACATCATGAATAGGCCAAGTTAATCTAAACCCTTTGTCCAAAAGACCAGCTGCAGATTACTAATTATAGTCTCCTATTGCCTGATACCAGGCTAAAAGCAAGCCCGAGATCTCTGAGTGGAGATGTGTATGAGCAGTACAGCCCTATAAGGTGTGATCACCAGATGCCTTATTCAATTGTAGTGTTAAAGTTTCCTGGACTGGTGGCCAAAATTAGTATTACATATTGCACGCCAATAGCTTATCTCGTGTTAAGACATTAAAAAGATCGATCGTTGAAACGTTTGACTATATTTATAAGACCCTTTCTTTAATAAAAGCTGGCGGGTGTATCCGATAAGTGGTATTTGTGTCATCTATACCGTGTATCGAAGTTTGTTTGATTTGAGGAAGACCCACTAGAAGGCGCTATGAGGCTCAGTAGACAGCTGATTCTAGTTGAGTGTGTACTTCCTAGTTTTTTTGGTGGAAAGTTGAAAGGTCGGGAATAAAGGGTCTGCCGCTTCTGGTTGTGCATCGTAGACTTTTTATGTTGCTACAAAGCTGCAAAAAATGGATTTAACGATAGAAAGTAAAGCTGGGTATGTGCTTTCTAACGTAGCCGAGGTGGTTGAGAAAATTCTCACATTTGTGCCGACCAAGTCACTGTTTCACACCGCCAGGTAAGAAAATAAATATAACACATACCATATCAGTATGAATTACCGTATAGTCTACTTTATTTACTTGTGCAAAATGCACATTGCAGTTGAATTCTTAACACAAAAGGGTTGAATTTCATTTGATATTTTGGAGTAGAATTAGTAAAGTCATAAAAAAGAACTTCCGCGTTGTTGTTGTTGTTGTTGTTATCATATGGTCCTCAATTTACTGAGTGATACTTGTTTCCTTGGTTGTATAACACCGCATGTCAGCTGGCAGTCAACTGTTGTCTTCAATGCACATGCAGACAGTAACGTACATAATCCGCGAGTTTACTGTGTGCTGTAGTACAGCATGGCGTTGTAATTGTGTTGTTCATTTTAGTGTTTGCGCATTGTGGCGGGAGTGTGCCCGCAGAGTACTCAGAAAACAGCAGAAAGTGACCTGGATTTCGGCTTCAGGGTCCAGTGGCGGCACTGGCCACGTCCTACCCCGGACTCTGGTTGAAGAAGTGGAGGTAATCTTAATTACTAGTACTGGCTGCAGATGAACACAATTACTGTGTGATTTACACGAGAATGTCTTAATAACATGACCTTTTACCAGTTGTTCTATCACACCGTTAAATGCTGTTGATGTGCAGTATACATATTTATAACCATCTTACCCAAGTTAGTATTACTTGCACCAATACTGGGTAAGGTTCCTGTTGGCTCCTGGGTCTGAACTTGGGTAATGCAAATCATAATCACACACATGAAGCCACAGCACATAAAAATCCTGAAACCCATCCTGTTTTTGACATTCCCATATTTGGAGTAGAACCAATGATCAGTATAAATAAAGCATTGTGTATAAACCTGTTCTCTTCTGTGCAGAATGTATATTTGCTTCCCAAGACAGTGCTGATTATGGCAGATGTTGATGCTTTTATCCAGCAAGATAGTCATTTTCTTAAAAAAAAAGGTAGGAGATGTACTACAAAACACAGTAATAAGGACAGAAATGACTCCCATTGCAAAGCAATTTGATCCATTCCTGGTTTTACTGTGAGTTTAATAAGACATACCTGAGATTGTTATCTATATGCAATCAAGCTGGTAGTAAAACTTGGAATGAATGAAACTGCTATGTAATCAGTCTTATTTCCATCCCTGCTGGGTATACTGTTTTAAACTGTTGCATTTGTTTTGTGCTATTTGCCCTCATAAATCCCTTGTCAAGTTTTACACAGTTTTTATTCATCTTACATCTCCAGTGAAGCAGTATTGGCACCCCCCCTCTCATTACATCCAGGACTGTGGTCTGAATACCTGTTTTACATGAACTGTAACTCTAAATGATTTGCTTGAAGATTGTTTATGGTTGTAGACATTGGGGGGGATTGAATACTGGGTGAATATTAATACAGTGCTGTAGGATATTTGTATTCCCAACAAAAGCAACCACATTTTTTATCCTGTCCTTACCAACGCTGCCACCTATTGCAAAAAAAAAAAAAAAAAAGCTTTTCCTGTAATATTTCTAATACATGTAGTCTTTTTGTTTTTTTGTGCCCCCTGCTGCTAAGCTAATTCTTGCCCACAGACAATCTGTGATCACAGATTGAGATTGCTTCTTGGCCCTTGCATTTGGGTACATTTGTCCTTCATCTGGTGGTTATAATACACCCCTCTGTGCAGGCTTATAGAGACTTCCCACAGGGGTCTTAACAATGCGAAAGTGCTTTGCCTTTTGATTTAAATGTTAGTAGGAGATGATTTGTTGAATTCTTAAGCCTTTTATTAATTCTATCCTCATCCTGTTGAATGATGATTTTGAATCACATGGGTATCAGTGACTAGTCATGCATCTAGGCAACAACTTAAATGAAAAAGTCAAACTGAACTTTTCATATGAGTTGATGGTAAATCAACACTGGCAAGAACAATATTGTTCTGATTTTTTTTTTTTTTAAGCTGCATCTGTAACTAACACTTTTTTTTTTCTTTCCTACAGTTAAAAAGTCATCTAGCTCAGGAAAAACAGACGAGCTTAGGAAACTGTTTCCCATAGGATGTGACATCTTGGGCATTGCAGTACCTGGGATTGTCTGTAAGAGGCAACTTCTCTGTTTTTAATGTCCTTTTAAATTGGTAATTATACTTGAAGTCTGGCTCTGTAGGATAGTCCGTGCCTCTCCAGTCCCAGTTATTTGAATGTATTTTTGTAAGTGGAATAGAGCACTGGTATTTAAGAGAGCGTTGGATGCTTACCAGCCCCTTTTGTTTCTCCAGTAACTCCGATGGGATCACACAATAACCCACCTCAGGAATTTGAAGAGGGAGAAGCAGGCTTTGCCATCATGTTTCCCAATATTGATGGAATAAATATCCGCTCCTTCCACTTCTGTAAAAGGAGTTTCTCCAGCACGTCACTTGAAGAAGCAGGTGGGTATAGCTGGTAACACAATGGAGCATGAACGCATGTGCTTTTAAATGTACTCAAGTGCATTGCCTTTTCATTTTATGCTTTTTTTTCTTTATTATTCTTGGTATTTAATACAGGATTTGCCAAAATACTTAAAAGTTTCTGCTTAATTAGCACCCTGACACTGTTATCAGTTGTTCAGTATCTTTGTTCTGTTTTATTAGCTGGTTCTCCTTGTTCCGTCAGCAACTGCATCCTCTTTCTGTAGGCTAGCACTGGAATCAAAGGAAGTGAAATTGTGTTGCAACTGACCTATTTGAAACTGTTTTAAAATGTATTTTCGCTAGAGTATTGAATGGTTAAGTGACAGCTGTGATTGAATTATTTTTTTTTTTGTAAAGAATGTTTATAAGAAAAAAACATTGCGTCAATGTTTTGCTTTACTAACAGTAGCACCTGTTGGTTAGAACTGCTGTAACTTTTCTAATGATGATCTCCTCTAGGGTCTAACTAATGTTAACTTGAATCATCATTTCATCATTAGGCTATGTATTAACATTAATTAATGTAACATTTGTATTATCTAATACATTTGTATGTGTTTCAGTCACTGCAGAGAGTGACCGTGCAACAAGTGCAATATATATGCCAACAGTGTCTTTGCTCCGTGCTCCTGTGTTGTAATTCAGCCAGTATACCTGGCTAACACCTCTTCTCTTCTTTCAAATCATTAAATATATACTCTCCATGGGTTAGGTAAATGATACAAGGACTCTTCTCTGAAGCACATACCTCCATACCTCCTCCATTGTATCAAACATTTACACCTGGAGTAATACCATTGATATACTTCTCTATAACTGTGTTATGGTAACCATCTATACTTTTACCAATTAATCCCATCTGGAATGATGAACCAACTACATTTCAAATCGTGAATATCCAGCAAGTCTGCTGTTTCAATAGGGAAGGGTGGTTAAGGGCAGACTGGCCATTCGTTCCTGTGACTGCTATTGCACAATATGTGTTTGTTCATTCGCAGGACTTGTGAACAATCCCAATCTGCGGGTGGTTCTTCTGTTTGGATATGAGGCGTTTAAGTCGGGAGCTGCACGATTCCTTAACCAAGTCATTGAGCCGCTGTCCAAAGCTAACATCCTCCTTGCAGGTGGACATATTGAGAGTGTGACTTCCCCAGAGCCAGAGTGGTAGGTTGAAAGTACAGTGTACACTAGAATTGATAACTTTAATTCATAATAATGGGCTTTGTATACAATAAATACTTTCATATATTCAGAAGCTCTTGTAACAATTTATAACTAAATAATGTATCCTTTTTCCAGATCATTAAAATGTACAAACAAATTAAGTCTTTTAGTTTGACTAATCCAGCTCACCAATGTATATCAAAAAATGATTACTAAAACATGTACCTCCTGCAGCTGTTTCTAGACAATTGTGTAGCTTTTAATTAAACAAATGGGCATTTGGATGCGAACAATTGAACTGACTTGCATCGGTTTATTTCCGCTGTGTGTCTTGTTTGCTTATGGAAGCTGCAACCCGGGTTCCTACGGGGTTGTGGGTCTGGCGTTGAGTGGCTCCAAGATCCAGAGTGCTTCGGTTCTCCTCGAGCAGGACGTGAACAGTGACAAGACTGCAGAAGCAGCTTTGCAGCGCCTGAAATCCGCCAACATCCCCCAGCACAACACCCTGGGCTTCATGTTCGCCTGTGTGGGTCGTGGCAGACACCACTACAATTCGAAGAACAACGTGGAAGCAGACGCCTTTCGGAAGATCTTCCCAAACATTCCTTTGTTTGGCTTCTTCGGGAATGGGGAGATTGGATGTGACAAGATTGTCACTGACGGTTACACCCTGACTGACGCGGAAAACCTGCAGCACGGCTATTCCACAGTTGTGGCACTTGTTCATTTAGGATGAAGAAGCGTGGAAGTGGGAGCAGGTTTTGTAGGGTTGTTGAGCGGACGGCAGAGCAGTATTAGGTGACGGGGAGAGTTGAGTCACTCCAGGTTTTTTTTTCTTTTTCTTTTCCATTTACTAGCAAGTGTTAAATTCCAGCAGTGTGCACTTTTTCAAAAAATCTGGTTTGTAACAAAAGATATTACTATTCTGATGCGTTTCACATCATTTAGGAAAGCTTTATAACACGTGTTGAAAATGAAGTCATTGCTCTGCACTATAGGTTTTCATAGGCTTTCTGGTGTGTTAAAGTTTGTGATGGGAAATGCATGGACTGCTCCAGACAATTAAGGGACATTCAGAGATTTGTATATCAAGTGTTATAAACCCCACAAATCCTGTATTGAAATTATGACTATGCTAACCCTATAGTCATATAAATGCTAAATGGGTAATTAGTGAGGTGTCTGATGGTGGTAATATAGATATATCTGACATTCCAATCTATACTATTGTCCACTCTCCATATGTAAATATCGCCACATATACCAATACAGACTTGGCATTGATTACTGGAAATATTGTTTCCGATTTGTTTCGAGCAGTGTATGCACGACTGGACTGTAATTAAATGTACTGTAATTGACTTGGCTATGTACCGTACCTGTCTGTATGATAAAACGTAATTTTCTTTGTGCTGGAGAACTTTACAAAAAAATAATTTTCTATGGATTGCTAACCAGTTTCTGCTTAAATGTATTATTATTATTTTTCATTTTGTTTTCTGGAGCTTTTTTTCATGTTAAACGGGGGCCAGGCAGTACTCTCCTGGTAATGTGCAGCACACATGTCGCTGGCTGCCAGCAGGTTCACACATTTAAGTGCTTGAATGCTGACGCTGTTTTTAGGAGGATTAAGTGTGTTCTGACAGTGTCTATAACACTGTTATAGTGTCATCACATGCATAGTTCTTATGTGGCGGGACAAGCCCAAGAGCTGTTTCTAATTGTATTTACAAATAAAGCAAGCGTTTTTTCTAGTCTTTTACATGCTTTGCGTAACTGTTGATTATACACAATTGGAACTTGTTGCATTTGTTACACGAAAAGGTGATGTTTGCTTTGTATCTCTGTTAATTAATGTAATTAGTCAATAATGTGTAAACCAAATATTTCTAGTGGTGTGCGCAGTTTGCATTTTTTTGCATTCAGTCCAGCACAGTCATATTAAAACACAATGTTCTATAATCCATCATTGCGACCTCTGTCTTTTGTATATTGTGGATTATTGTGTGTATTCTTAAATGTAAGTTATTACAGCAATCATTTTTGTAATAAATGTGTCGAGCGCAGTCCAGAACCATTTCTACGTTTTGTAATGGTGTAGCACTCTGTCATTTGTTTTATGTCTGGCAGTTGCATAAAAATCATGGGCTAATGTTCTAAGCTTTGACCTGAACCATAACTTTGTAATTTAATGCAACTTGGCAGCTGTGATTCCTGTTTTAAAGAAGGACGTTTCCACAAGGTGACTTTACGCTTCATTTTTTTTGTATAAGGTAATTTATAGCTTTAAAAAAGTTTTAGGGATCAAGATCTACATCCTGGTTGCATCAGTGGAAGTATGAATGCTGCATACTGAACATATCTGTTATTAAAACAATTTAGCATTTAAAAGATATCTCTGTTTAAATAAGATAATAAAATGTTAACTTTTTCCCCTTGTATTTCCTGAGGTCAGTTGCATCATTAACTCTTTCGAAACTGCAGACCTGTTTACAGTGCTAGGAAAGATTCTTCACTGTTTCTAGGCCTTTTTTCTTTAAAAAAAGCTTTGATAAAGCATCAAACATTGGGTACTATGTGTGCTTAAAAGTTGTAAATGGCTCTGAAATCTCCCCTTAAAATTCCTTAATTGTTTAATTTAGCTTTTATAGTAAATATAATTGATCAAACTAATATTTCTTCTGGCTGGCCTTGATCTTGAAAAACAATATGTAAGAGATGCAGTGTTGTTACTTAAGGTCTCTACACACCAGACGTGACAAACATGACAAAGATTACCGCAATTATAAAGATGCAGATTTGAAAGGTAATAGATGAGAGTCCATTTCAAAGGCACTGAATAGACCTGGTATGTATGATTTATTGCCATATATGTTGAAATACCGTCAGAGAAAACACTCATAATATCCACAGATTGTTGACGAATATGCACCAGTCTCGATCATAGTTTTGTCAATAGAAATTTGTAATAGTTTTATAGATCTGGCAGTTTTTGAAATGGCCATATGGATGCATTAGTCATGAATGAGTCTCAAGTCAAAGCACTTGTTCCTGCCATTATGGCACTGCAGGTTGTTCTCGCTGAAATTACTGCAGTAAAAGAAAGACACCATCTACTAAATGCCATCAACAAAACAAACATTAAGTATGTTGCATATTTATTTTAGAAGCATTTCAGAGAGAATATAATGTTGTCTTTTTTTGGCTTTTCTTGTTGCTTCTGATAACATTTATTAGATGCTAATGTTTGGGTACTGCCGCTTGTGCCTGGACAGCCTCATCCATCGCTACCAAAGTGCTTCTCCCCAGGCATCAGAGCAAGGCTTCCCAACCTTTCCCAATTATAGTGGCAGCCCCTATGACCTGAGAATTAAAGCAATCCCAAGACTTGTGTCTGAGAAATTTAACCCAGGTGATGCAATACTCCTAGTCATCAATGTGTATTTAAATCGAATTGCATCTGCAACTGATTTTTTTTTTCAAAAATCAATCACTCTCAAACCTCACTGCTGTAGGGTGACAGTTCCCAGCACCCCCACTCCAGCCCTCTACAGACTGCCTCTTCCTGACAATGCCCCCACTGATCCCACCCAACACTAGGGCAAAAGCATGTCCGCGTAATGGCCTTCCTGCTGTCTGTTTTTTAGTTAAACAGATTCTATGTTGTTCAGCCTTACAAAGTCAATATTATTGCCCCGTCAGTGACAGTCCTATCACTGCAATTCTTGATGCTCCTCACAGGATGAGCTAACTGGCTTCTGGCCTCTCAGCCTTCCATCGGGGACACAAACAGGACTGTGAACCTGCAATAGATCAGTCATGCCTAGTTAGCCCAACGACTTACCTGACACACTGCATGGACCTCAGGATAAGTAACTGCCTTCCTTGAAGAGGCTGGTCCGTTTATTGATCTCCTTGAATAATTCAGCATTGGTAGAAGCAATGCTAAATAACATGATTCTAAACGAGACGTTTTGTTAACCTGAAATATTATTTCAGTTTTCAATGGATTTCATCAGGTTTTTTTTTGTTTGTTTGTTTTGACACTGGGCTGAAATCAGTAAAAATAATTCTAACCAATGCTTTAAAATCTTACGTCCTATTAGCCTAATTAACATTAACATTGGTCCCCCTTTTAATGAGCAGAGAATCTGATGGTTCTTTGTGTTTTTTAAACACTAAATCAGTATATGCAAATATTTTTAATGACCATGTATAAAGAAGTTTTTTTTAAGTCAGTTGGACCTGCTGTGTTCACATTTTTTGAGTTGATTGTGTTACTGTATTAATAGGAAGGTCTTCCTCTGAATCCCAGTGTATGACTTCATGGCCATATGGTTTGAGCTGTGGGCTCGGAGAGATGGTTTTAAATCCCAGCTCACGCACTGACTTGCTGTGTAACCATTTGTCAATTTTCCTACCTCCTCTGAATAGAAGGTGGAAACATGTGTGTCATCATCACCTGGGCAAGTTGCGGGAAACAAGGTTGAAGAAAAGTAAATTGATCCACTGTGTTTGTTTCCTGCTGGATTTGCATTTAATACAGGCTTACTGGTGGATGAAAGGGACACATGTTAAAAGTACCAATCTCAGACCCCCTAACAGGTACGAGTGTCCAAACTGGAATACAAATGGAAACACTTTCAATACACCACACTTGCTAGATGTGTATAAATTAGCTGTCCTTTGACAAGCATTCTGCCTATTGCAAGTCAGAATAATGGCTTACATTTTTAACCCTTATACATTGTAGGCTGACCCCCTATATTAAAATTTGCCCCCCATCCTAACTGATGTACTCTCCTGGTTCTTTTCCCAAGCAGTAATACCCACTCCTCTGACTTGCACCTATTAAACAATTGCTTCTCACAGCCGTCCCTCCGGAGATCAGAGCTGGCGCTGACTTGGACACCAGGAGAGTGATCCTCTGTGCTCTCCTGCACTTACTGGCCTTTTTATTGCTGCAAGATGACAACCTGTTCTGCATAGCTTTGCCACTGTCTGACACTACCTTGTCCTCCCTTGGAGTCTTGTGTAACTACACCTTGCACAAGACTAAGTGTAAATCTATTGCCCATCAGCACACTCAAGAGGCTAAGATCATCCCTATGTGCTCAGCTCCATCCTCTTCCTCTGGACTTCATTCACCAATTTGCTCACCATTATCAGACCAATTATGGATGTGCACTAATAACATATGACATGAGAGTGTTCACTTATGTGTAAGTTACTCTCCAACAAGTATTGTGACTGATGGTTAACCGCAATAAAACATGGATTGGGGCATTTGAAAATGTGTCTCTGCCTGTGTGAAAGGTACCATAGTGAGTGCCGTACTAGTCCTAGCAACCTCCAATGCAGAAGCATCTTAATGCCGGGCAATATAATAACAGCAATGATTTCATCACACAGGAGGAATGAACTATAAATCAAAACAAAGAAAATGCAAGTCAGCTGTAAATGCAGTTCGTCACACATCCCACAGCAGTCATGAGAGAACTCGGCAAACACGCACTCACAGCAAAAAATACATATTAACCCTTGGAGGGGAGGGGTTATGATTGATTTCAATGCATTAGGACAGGGATTCTCAAGCTTGTTCTGGAGGGCACCCCCTTCAAAATTACTTCTGTACAGCGCAACCGCCTATCAAGCCATTAAATAACAAATTGTAGAAATATCTACATCTCCATTTTATGCTATAAGCAGGAAATATATGAATAATAAAGTAAAAACAGGTATTGTATTATAGCTGCCTCTAATCTGAAATCAGACCGAAGAAACCATTATTCTGAACATCTCAATCATCATGAAGTGCCTTCTCTTTTACAGTTTTTACACAAAGGTGAATTTGAACAGGGTGCAGGAGGTCACATGGGGTGAACACAACTTGCACACTTAAACAGGTAAAGCAATGATGATAAACAAAGACTGTAAGATAAGAAACTAGAAACACAAACCCTTTTTTTAAGCCAGTGAAATGTTTCTCAGCCTAGTCACATACTGGGCAGTTGGTGACTCGGTTAATTCATCATTGATTTTAACCTCCACAAATCAATATTCTTGGAACAACTGGGCTTCAGTGGAAAGACTGCTAGGGATTGTTCTACCAGTGACATTGATGTAACAATGTACATTCTGTCACAAGTAGCACGGGAAAGAATCGAATCGGAGGACAAGCGTGCTTTGCAATCCAAAAATCACAACAGCATTCTTGATTTTGTGCCAGGTGCAGTGAATCGGGAGAACAGCTTACTTAGGCTGGCAGACAGTTATGCCATAACAATCTACAGAAACTAAATTACAAGGCATTCATGGGCCTGGATTCAGTTCCCAAACTATCATACGTCTCTCGCAACTACAATTTTGCAAAATGCCTTGCATGCAATCTTTAACCTGCTGTAGATTCAACTACGGCACATGTATTTGGGTGTGACGAGCCTTAGATTATGCTGCTTGTCTAAATAAAATCTTACAAAGTAATCCACTTTTTTGTGCTCTTCTGTACCCATTACATAACTGTATCAACATGACTCATCTTCAGCCAGCTGACAATTTCTTGCTACACATGTACAACTAAAGCTTGTTGAAATACAAAGAAATATACATAATTGATACAAAGTAGAACATGAACGTCTACAATGACATTTAACATTAACACAACATGGTAGCTTTTAACAGCATCTCACTAAAGGGCGATTCACGTTTAGCAAGTGCAGCCCAACATGGGGCCTTTGAGTTCTGAAAGTGATTACTCCTAATGGAACACTCCAATTCTTCCTAAGGGCCTGCTTTTCAAATGGGGAATAACCAAAAAGTAAATACAGTAGAATAAACTGTGATTCCACAGTCATACAGCCCACACAATAGTCATTCAGCGGTACAGAATCCAACTCCTAATGCTTTTAATTTTAGTTCACATAATGTTACAATACCATGTGTTTTATTTATTTTATTGAATTTACTTTTACACAGTTGTCATTAGCTTTAAAGTTACCACTTGCTGCTCATCCTCTGTTAGAAACATGAGAAATTATGAGCTACAGTGTAAGACTAAACACCATGGGTCTTCGAGGGACCTGCGGCCAGCATCTATAGTACAGCTACCCTTGAAATAACATCTAAACAACATACAATTCGTATTGCTGCCAGTTGTCCAAAGCCTCAAACTGTTTAGTTGCTTCTCAAGTGGCTTTATAACCTGGGTCCTGTTTGTTGATTAAAGTGTGTGCATTTGAGTGCGATTTGTTACCTTCACTAAATAAATTTGTGGTTTAGATCATTTGGTAAAAACCTTATGTTTGAAACCCACTTTAGAGGAATTGCCTAAAAAGGACACAATAATATGTATTTAAAAAATAAGTGTTTAAGATGTATTTTAAAATTATAAACTAGTCATAATGCAAATTTTAGCATCACACTAAATATACATTAAATTAAAAAAAATAAATTAAATTAAAAAAAGCCCAGAGCCCAAACGGCTCACTTTTATGTACAATAGATGTCTACAGCATGTTTGGGATGCGAAAGTCTTTCATTTTATGTTTTAAGTGAATGTAAAATTCTCCTTGCTTTTCATATAAAAGTAGTGCTTATCATATTCCATTGCTTCGGGGATAGACGTGGTAAGACTGCTGATTGGTGTTCTGTTGGTTTCTTTTCTTCTGCCTCCAGATTCTGAAAAATATTTTTTTTTAAAAACTAAGTTTAAGCATAGCAATCTTCAAATCAACAATGCGTATCTTTAAACCCGAGCCAGAAATGATGATGCTCTCTGGATTTGAAACAGGATGTGGAAGATGCTTTACATCGAAGCCTGCTGGTTTTGTAGCACAGGGACTTTTGGCATTGCAGGCACATTTATATTCCAATCAGAATCAAAATATGCTCACATATTTTTCTTTACCCCCCCCCCCCCCCCCCACCCCCCCAGGAATGATCTCAGATATGTGGTTGTGCAATCCAGGGCAATTCCCCAGTGTGTGTGAAATTCTCAGAAAAATCCTTATCCCTGTGACACACACAGCAGCATGATCAGGTCAACCCTTTGCTCTAAAACAAGCGACCTTTTCATTCAGGAAAAATGAAAAAACGGTTCATAATGAATTCTGAGGGAATCTCATAGGAAGAACATCTGAATATCTGAGGCTCTGAGTTCTGAAGTAATTCATTTTGAATTGAGCCCTGTTAATTCATGTGGATGTAATTACCCGTATTCATTCCAATTGATGTTGATCACATGTGTAAGGCATGCATTCGTGCATGAATGAACACTTCTCACAATCCCCTGGTGGGCAGATAAGAAGGTATGAATTAGTAAAGAATAAACAGCAAATTCATTAGGCATGGGGTTGAGGGGAAAGGGGAACCTAAATGTTTTGAAATCACAATGAATTAACAGGGCTGAAGTCAAAATTAATTACTTCAGAAGTGCAGAAGATATTGTTACTCCTGTAGCATACAGCAGAAATTCATTATGAATTTGCAAACAATATTTTAAAGAGCTACCACAAAAAACAAAGTGCTACTCACACACAGGAAAGGGTGGACATAGAAGAGATCTGGTAGCACCTGCCTCCATTGTAGCAATAGGATTGCTCTGATGCCTCACAGGGCTCACCGTGTGCTAAAACAAATAAACACAGATATAAGAGAATATCACAGGCTGGAAAAGTGTTTGGATAATGAATAAGGAGTTGAAACTCAGCAGGAATTGATTGCAGTGTAATTCAAACAAAGTGGTTTTAACTCAGTGTTTTTTTCTATGAGCCTTGTGACGTGATGTGAACAATTGCTCCATCTCTGAAAACAGACGATCAAAAAACTATGAGACTAAATCAAGCAGACAAACATTACAGCTTTTCATTTTTCCTGGCACCATGTTTACCTCACATATATATATATATATATAATATATATATATATATATATATATATATATATATATATATATATATATATATATATATATATATATATATATATATATACCATTATGCAAGGATGGAAAGAAGACTCATATTGCTTAGCAGTTTGATCCACTCCTGGTTTCACTATGAGTTTAAGTTGACACACCTGAGCTTGTTACCCATTCGCTGTAAATCCTGGAACGGCTGAAACTGTGCAATTGGAGTCTTATTTCCATTCTTGTTGCATTTGCAATATACAGTACATGCATGTTTTTTTTTTTATTATTTTACATTAAGAACACAGTTAATGCCACAGGTATAAGCATTCTTGAATCATAATTTTTTTTAAATGTATATTTTCCACCTGCCATCATCTTCTTTTAACTTGTAAAGGGAAGCTGACAAACTGAAGAAGTAGATTCCGGCCCTGAACAATATCTCTTTCCTGTAAAAGAAACACAAAAAAAAAAAAAACTTATTACCAGGAAATTACAACTCCAAGATCATTTAGAATGACATTAAAAGGTGTTATTCTGGACCTCAGATTTGTATCCCTTGAGTTTTGAAAAAACTAAAACCTCGTAAGAAAGATTTTGATACCCTCAACAAGTTGAGCTCAAAGATGTCCGCACTAAGGTATCAAGCTCGGTATAACACATTGATGGAAACTTCAAGGCTGCTTAGTCTGTTCTCTCCTGAGCTTTCAACCCCTTGTGCTATACCACAGCACACTGTATGGTAGCTGCACACTCCTCTTGAACAGCAGCAAAAGAAGATGGCAAATTAATCAGTAATGGGTGGCAAATTAATCAGTAATGAACACTAGCGGATATATTAAACACATTGCTAATAAATAAGTGCTTCGGCTAGTGCAAGTGTGTCATTTCTTCCCCAACATTGTGTAACACAACGAGATATCAGTTGTCTTCTCCTGTAACACACTTGCTAATAACTTTTGCATAGTTAACTTTTGCAAAGCCTGGAAGCCTTAATTTCGTCTGACATGCTTTGTTGTTAATAGGCAAACGCAGATTGTGTCATCGTCTTTTCTCACCAACCAAACTAGGATCTTGCTATAATGAAACATGCATCTTCTGTTTCATTATTGTATTATGGGTAAAAAGTACAGTTTGTGTTACTTGAACTGTTGTTATGTACTTGAATTAAATAAACCAGATAACGTGGCAATTTCAAAACATTTGCAATGACCTTCTAATGTAAACTACTATATTAGAAATCTAAGTATAGTAAATGGTTGCCATAATCTACATAACCAAACCTTTGACAGGTTAAATGATAATACCGGCTGTTCAATTCTTAACAGAGATTGACTGTAACTTTTTTCAGTTGTAAAGTGCAGCTATAGTTGCCACTGCTTCTTAGTGAAGACTTAAATCAGTATAAACTCAAAGGTGATCTAATCTAAAATAAGTCTGAAAACCACTGCCCTATTCAAAGAATTTAAGTAAATTGGAGGTCTGTAAATAAAAAACAATAAAGTCAATCAAATAATGGTCAACAAGCACTTTCATAATGTATCACGGCTACTGAAAGCATTTGCAGACAATAATACCATAGTACTAACGACACCAACAGTAAAAAAAGGAATGAATGCCATCAACACATTACTTTACAATTAGGAATACACATTGCCCACAAACAGGGAAGATTAATTATCCGTGTAGACATCATAATACATATTTTCATTTAAGGTAAATAATCTTCGGAAGGTAGCGTTACCCATGATGGAAAAATAGTCAACAGGACTAATTGTATCCATTTATACTTACTTACTAGCAATACATTAAAACGATTTAAGTAGGGAGCTTTTTCTGACTCAGTAATTAGACGAAGAGGTAAGCATGCGAGCATGCGCAGTATAGGAATTTGGCAAAAACTGATGAGAAGCAAAAGATGGCACAACACTGGGGCAAGCGCAGTATAACAAAATAACACGACACCTGTAAATTTCTTTAAGTCGCTTCGACTCAATAGCATGCCTTAATGCATTGATACATTAGCCTGTGGTGTAATTGTTCAATTTTATCATCAAAATAATAATTATATCAGAAACGTTGAAAGTACTATTCTTACATTGCTCATAGTAATGTAGTGTGGTCTACTCACTTGAGCTGTTGAGTTAGCACACAGAATAACTTGTCTAGTTAAATACAGTATAATCGTAAATCTCGAAAAACTACTCACTTCTAAATATTTTGTAGTCATTTTTGTATTACTTTAGTATAAATACATGTTAATTTGGATTCATATGTTGTTTTTTTCTGACTTTAGTGAACGAAAAGACACATATTTGCCCGTTTTCCCATTGGAAATAGTGATATTTTGAAATAGCACTGTCCTGGTCACAAAAGCAAAGTTTGTGAGGAATAATAGCCATTTTCTATACTTTTGAGGCATAAGCAATTAGGAAATAACACTTACTACCCAGGAACAAACAGAAACAACAAAAAAAAAATGTTACACGGTGTTATTTATAGCTTCAGCAGCTGGGATGATTTCTGTGGGAAGATGCACAAATAAAAAGGAAATACTTTTGTCATGTAAATGCATACCAGATGCATGAAGTCAGCCCTATGGCACATTGCTTTTCCTAAAGTTCACAAACTACTAGGCTATCAACTTTTGATTTAGATTTGGATCCCTGTATGTATTTGTTTTAATGAGACAATTTACAAGCCAATTGCCTTTTCTGATTTCTTCAGTTAAGCATGCATTCGCATTCCGCATTGCACAATTATCTGGTACCAATGATAGGTGTAAAAGTTATTCTGGATGACTGGCTTGCAAAGTGGGCTTAGTGTGCATTCACCATGTAATTCGACAAAATCCAAAGAAATCGGGACCAAATTGATAAGTTAACATAGTTTGCTGAACAGCTGATTTGACAGACGGGGCTCTCCATCAGTAATATCCACTAACAATCATATTGTGCTTTCTCTTCTTTTGCCTATTTGGCGTTTTCACTGTCAACATACAAAAAATGATTGACAAGCCTGGGGGTCGAAACAGAGGCATTGGTTTTTGGGTCTATTCCGTGATAGAAAACATTCCTCTGATGACCGCGCTGATGTTTAAAGCTTTCCTGCAAGATGACATAGATAAACAACAGCATGATAGAAACGTATTGAATCTACGTTTTTATCTCGGACCATCCATTGTATACTATTAGGGGTATATGGGTCCTAATGAAACCCTTTTTTCCCTTGTGCTGCCACCTGTTCATTGTCTATTCAGCTGTTGTTTCCTATTTGTTTTTACTCTCAAGGCTGTGACGATGGCTTCTGTTTAGCTCCATTATCCTTGCTTGTCTGACTCCTTTAGCCGTCATCGCCAGCAATCTCCACTCATCGGCTCAATGACCTGAGGCTGTATTAGTAGGTGTTGGGTCCACTGGTCCTCCCCTCTCTCTCTCTCTCTCTCTCTCTCTCTCTCTCTCTCTCTCTCTCTCTCTCTCTCTCTCTCTCATCATCATTTCTTTAATGTCTATCAGTCTAGTCCCAGCAACCCTTCATAGCTTACCCTTGTTTGTGTCTGTCTAACAGAAACACACAGCGCTGTGACCCAGCCCCGAGGAGCTGTGAGGACTGGCTCTCTCTGCTTATCACGACCTAATAAAGCAGGGCTTTGAGTATTTTGTCCCCTCTAGCATACCTCGAGCCCGCTCTAGAGGGCTTACCCCTTGGGATTGCCTTTCTTTTAATATACTAGGATGAGGTAATGAACAAAACGTGTTACTGAACTGTGCTTTCATGATAATGCAAACTGCGCATGTGCAGCTCTTCAAGAAGCATACGGTATAATATAATTAATACAAAATGATATGGAAACATAGCTGTCGGTTACAGGCAAACTGGCTAATTACAAATTACACACGTTCATCTTCTTTTGCAATGTTCAATGCCAACTACCGTTTCTTTTTCATATGGCTTTATTTGACAGGATTAATAGATGGAGGAGAAAAACCAGGCGAACATGTTTGTAAATGTAACACAACGAGGTATTATTAATGTCTGATGTTAGGAACTCAAGTGCAGCCTGACAGCAGCTTCGTGTTAATAATCACTGAGGTCTTTACGATGTCTCATATGTGGCAATAGGGGCATGGTGCTGAATCTAGCACTGGGCCTGGAAGATTATTATGGGAAACTATTCTTCCTCACTATAATGTGCGCAGATGATAATCAGACGTGCTTGCCATATTGGAGCACGCCTCAAAGATGTCATTTCATTGATAGTATCAGACAGCAACAGCATATCAAAGTGCAATCTGCACCATTTTCAAGAAAAAGACACAAATGTCAATGTTATCATGTCCTCTTCGGTCACCACGCTAACTTTCCCATCTATGGATCAATTTTCTAATGGTTATTACATTTTATCATGTGCCTTTATACAGGTTTGATGTTATTTATTAATCTTACATTTACAAATATGTAAGTAAAATCAACATACAAACTAACCATGAAATATAAAAATAGAATTCCTCCAACACTCTTGCAGTAAAATCAGTTTTCAACTTTTACAACAAAAAAAGTTCAGTTAGGTCCGCTTGTGTATATTGAGCACGTGGTGTATTAGTCGAGCTGATTTACATAAGCAATTTCCTTTTAGTGACAGTTAAGCTGTCCCGACGATTTTGTGGAGATTCACAATTTGTCCTTGAACTTATTGTGGAAGTGTGTTTATTTAATTATGCTCATTTACATGAGTAAATTAGATTCTTGACACCCCAATGCATCTCGGTGCGTTCCAGCGCACCGTGCCCTTGCTAATATATCACGCTTTCTGAATTTTACAATGATTGTATTTACAGTTGTTAGTTCTTGTTCATGGTTAGACGGTGCATATCTGAAACCAAAAACTTAAAACAAAATTATGAATCTTCTGAAAATAGTAGGATTAATGTAAAATAAACCACTCTCAGAAAGACGCACCTGGGAGCGTTAAAACGGAACTGTAAGTAAAGTTAATCTTTAATGTTGGCATCACATATATTTAGATATTCATTTTGCATGTCTTAGTGAAACACATGAAAACAAACAGTGCGTTTGTAACGTGCTCTTCAGTAGAAAAGCAGTAGTAGGTATATGAATGCAAGTGTGCGCTCTCCTTTAGCTGAGCAAGCACTGCCTTGCTCAATTATTCTACAGACTGTACATGCCATGGGATTGATTGGCATGTGATTTGCCCATTGACAGGGTGATCCGCATGACTGACAAACGCTTTTGCCAATCGCTGTAAAGATAACGAATCATTCCTAACAGTGTCTTTTATTTCAAGAACCGTAGGATAAAAATACCAGATATTAAGCGACCTAAATAAAGCATTAGCGGATGCACTCCAAAAGCAAGGTGGGTATAAAGTACACCGTTCAGAACGGGGTTAGCGGGACATAGTACTGCAGTACAGAATCTCATCAGAGGGAGTGAACTACGTTTATCGGGGCTCGCGTAATGCAATTTACTGGCTCTCAGAATATTTTCTATCACTCATGAGAAAACATGTTACAATTTAATATGCTGTACCGAAATATGTTTAACTGTAACATTCGTTGTTGATTTTAAAGCGGTGTTTTGCGGTAGAGAATGGGATTACGAGGCTAATCTCTTTTTCAGCACCTGGACAGTTCCTTGTCTTGGGAGACCCAGCTCTATATACCCGACACAAGGAGTCCATGTGATCGTAGGGGGAAGCCCTGTCTAATTGAACCGAACGAGTAATCTATTTTTTCTTCCTTTTCTTTTTTTTTTTTTTTTTAAGGGTGCAGTTAACTAGCCAGTTGGTTAACCGGGGATGGTTAATTACATCTTGGTAAATGATGCTGCTTGTATTTCGGATTGGGCTTCTTCGTTGTACCTCGTATTCTAAGCAGCAGCAAGGGTGCCTGTCTAACGCAAAACCGCTAAGGATAACAGCCTACACATTGCGAGCACGGAGCTTCATAGATACTCTGATCATCAGCGAGGGAGACATTATTATCGTCACCGGGGGCAACGGAGGCACGATTAGACAATGGCCACCATGTAATTCGAAAAAGGTAGGTTTAAAAAACAACAGAGTCTCATCATATATATATATATATATATATATATATATATATATATATATATATATATATATATATATATATATATATATATATATATATATTATAAAATTAACGTTACGCTAACGCTTTCTAGTTAAAGACTGGACTGGTCCATTCTTTTATTATTTACGTGTGTATTATCAAAGGCTTTGCCGACACACAACAGGCTCTTGTCTTCATTCCTTATCTGTAGGATTTGGTCGCAATACTGTTGTATGCCTCGGATCAGTATGCGTACGGTTACTGAGAGCGGGTAGAGGCCTTGTTAATAAGTAGAATGAGAGCGATGATACAGATTTATGGAACGATCACAAATTTGGATTGATTCCAATAAACCCCACTTAGGATTGGGTGCGTTGTGCTTACTCACAGAGACCGATTAGTTGTATTTTGAGAGGCTGTGAGGGTCCGATGACCGGCAGTGGATTATTGAGACCTGCTGGTGGTAAAACAGCAGACTTTTAAATGGTAGCACACGTTCTAGTGATTTCCTTGATCTTAACTCGGATTCCACTGTGTGGATCTTGTTTTAGTGCTATCGTATAGATCACTGAAGCATGCAGTAATGTTGTGGGTCACTGGTAAATGTGTTTAGTAGAAGCTGACTCCTGTTGCATGGTAAGTCAGTTCGAAGGAAGTAGGGAGCAGGCTAAGCTTCTGTCTAAATAAACATGGAGCACGGTGTAAGACGCTTAATAATACGTAAAAACATGTAAGAGATGTCTTAATACAAAAAGAGAAGAATCGCACACCATTATCTATCTAATATATAGCTTTATAAAAATGTAATGCTACTGACATCTCTTGCTCTCTCTCACATACATATATAATGTGTGTGTGTGTGTGTGTGTGTGTGTGTGTGTGTGTGTGTGTGTGTGTGTGTTTATTTGTTTGCTTGTTAATTTATCATTTATAAGAATATTTAATGCTTATTTGTAAAGACTTATTTTGCTTAAACGTCAGCCTTACTCCATATGTTATACTCGTGGACAGCGTTTCATTGTCAATCATTTGGGTTTACAGTGTATATAGGTGGAATAAACACGTTTTAGGGTTTATTTTAATTGTTTTAGACACACAATAGTTAATATTACCGTGTACTGTATATAACTACAGATTAATGTCAAATGTGTGCACACTGAATTTACAGTAGACTGCTATCTGTTATATTTTCCACTGTGCTGTGATGATAAGTACTGTTTTTTTTTTGTTTCTTGGACAACTGATTCAGCAGCTAAATTGCCACCTCTGTTGCTCTCTAATGCATTGAAGATCATACAAATATTGGTGAAGGATGAGAAAGAAAGTCAGTACTCAAATAACAGTTTGTTTTAATAAAGTATATCCAAAAGGGTTACCACTTAGCTATGGAGAACCGGTTTCCTTGGTTGGGACACATTTCTGTTGGGATATGATAATATAAAAACACACCATGAAAAATCTAACTGCAGACTTTGCAAAAAGACACCAAACTGTGTGCAGTACCAGTGGATGTATTAAATGCTGTAAAGTCAATACAAAGAGCTTTGGAATGGATCAGCTCTTTAACATACATGAATATTATCTTAATACTGTGCATTAAACACTGTATACTGAGCATAAAACTGTACAGATTGAATGGGATTGAAACAGGGACCTTGGAGTGATGGTGGACTCCACTCTAACAGTATTTCAACAATGCAGAGTGATTATTTAAAAAGGCAAATGTAATACCGGGGAACTTGACAAAGCAATTCTATGTGTGGACCCAAAAGATTATGTAGTTAAGTCCCACTTACTCTCTGCAGTTATGCGCATATCAAAAACATTTTTTTTTGTACTTAAAAGGGACAGCTAAACTTTTGCAATTTCTCACTTAAATACATTTGATGAATCCAGGTAACACTCCCTGCTAAAAAGAACCATTTAATTTGGCTGATCAACAGAAGCGGAGAAAAAGCCAGTTCAGATGGGAAGCCTGTTGTAAATGATTAATGATGGGACTAGTTGTTTAGCAGCTAAGACTTTGGGGTCACTCAAGAAACACTTAAATGCATGCTAACAGGAGAATAACCTTCAGGCGTTCAAACGGTCCATTCTTGTTCCCAACATCTCTCATTACAATGTGAAATTCTGGACTCAATCACACCCTTCTTTTACTGCCAGTCTCTAAAAGTTTAAATTTCTAGCTGTTCCAAGCAATTACGCAACAGCCACCCTATCAAATACTTTTTGGATAACAGTGTTTAAATTTTTTCTTTTTAGCATTTCACATTTTTTAAATTGCAGTATTCAGACTTTGCAGGCATGCAGAGACTGCCTTGACTTAAAAACTGACTGAGAATAATGCAGGTTTTTAAAGATGAGTCCTGGGTGTAATGAAACATTTTCTGTATAATTACTAATATATTCTACTGAAGCCTTCTTGTGACAGTTTTTGCTGTGTAAGAGATTTGACGATTTCTCAGGCAGAACCTTTGCATCTACCAGCAAAATCAAGAAAAAGCATGTTCAAGATACTCAATAGTATAATTTGAACACTGCAGTAACAAAGCAAGCAATATATAACACCTTGAGCTGCTATTAGTTTGTAGGTAGGACACTGTATGTATTTTGCCTCCACACCTGTTTCTTTTTCATGTCCACCTGATGTCTCCTAAAGCTTTCATTTCTACAAACATATTGGCTTTTCACCCCTTTTGCACACACTTGATTGAATAGTTCTGAAATAACTCGGTGTTGATTCAAAGAGAAACCTTGTTGTTAGTTACCAAACTGAAAAGGGCTCCAGAAGTTGTAAAAATGAGGAAAACCAGGCCAAAAGAGAACTGTGAGGGACGGAAAACTGCAACTAACTCTCAGACACCTGTGTTGTTTGCTTGTGCAAAACTGTTGCAAAATGTAAGAAGCATGTGATAATTGGTTGTAAGCTATAATGGACTTATTTACATAGCCAAAAATAGTTGACATCCTGCTAGTGCATCATGGGATTTTGCCGCTTTTGTTTTATAGCAGTAATAATGTGTTAGCTGCTTCTATAACACCATTAACTGTCCAAGCATGTTGCACCCCCAGACTGCCATATACTTCGTATCAGTCCAGAGCGATTGTTACGCATTTAAATTCAGGTTACATATTTTCAATTATCTTCTCTCCTTCTTCTTTTCAGGTCTGTTATGTGTGAAATCTGTGCTATACTTGGGAGTTAGAATTGGATAAACGTTATTGGAATAGCGGCTTCTTGCTACATCTCTCAACATGAGCAGCCCTCAGTGAGTATGATATTCAGTCAGTCTAGCCTTGAGCAAAGTAACTGTACGAAAGTTGCTTTGAGCAAGAGGCATGTTCCTAATTTCCCTCGGGTGTTCACTTTTATTCCCAGTATGCCTTTTTGGAATTGGGGCTGGTTGTTTGGAATGTAGCTGATTTCATGTCACTGAACAATTTCCCTTACCCTGCCATTCTGTGATCAAGAAAAATCTATAGACAAATTGCTAATTGAGAGAAGAGAATTAGGCTTAGTGCAAACAATGGGACAGCCTGAAATTGTAAGAAAGAGGTATTCATAATGTTCTTTTGCTCTACAGCATAGTTAATGAATTATGAATTAACTTTTTTCTTTCTGGTTTATTTTTCCTTGGTATACTGTATACTTTCTTTAGCATCTAAAAGATTGACATGATTAAAGTATTCATAACATTGTGTCACATTAGAAATACTTGCACGCTATTTGTAAAGAATTACGCCTATAACAATGCAGTGTTATAACAGTTTTTAGTAAATTAAATTCTCCAAATACGAAATGGAATATTTACAGTAAATGGAATCCAGTAAATGGACCACATTTATGTTTTATTGCTGGAATTCATCTGGCCCAGCAGGCTGTGATGCAGCGACACAAAGACACCCCATTTCTGACAGCCCTCGGGTGATACAGAGATATAAATAGTTAGTTAAGACTAGGTAGTTAAAGCATTGGGTTCTGGTGGGTTAGCTTTAAAAAAAAACATCAACAATATTAGTAGTGATGGGGGTCCCTGAGTGGCTGTCCTAGCAAAAGCACAGCTGGGGTCACATCCTGGCTGTGTGAAGTCGCTGTTCTTTACAGGGCATTCCAGATGGAGCGTCGCATTGGCCTTGGTGCTCCCGTGGGTTAAGGAGGCAAAACTAGAAGGAACTGTTTCTCTTCATTGTGCTACAATGGACCCTACCGACCAGCCACCCAGTGAGGTCCTGCGGACATCTGCTGGGCTAGTCTTTGTCCTCCAGAGGCAGGTAGCTTGCTAATATCCGCTCTCGAGCTCCTGGGTGTAGAAGAGCTGGCTTGGTTGTGGGATTGGAGGACACCCACTGAACCTGCAGTTTAATAATTGGGCACACTAAATAAAATTGAAAAAATAATAATAATACTGGTAAAACATCCACTTAGAGAGGTGGAATTAGTTAGACATCTTAATTTCAATCCCAGGCAAATATGCATTTATGTATCCTCAGAGATCAACTGTTTTTATAAATGTATGAGCCAAAGACGACCCCTTTTTTAGTTTTTTATCTGAACTATTGGTAACTGAGGAAGCTGGTTTGCTTCTTAATTGTTGAGCGCTTTATTGGTGCTCTGATTTAATGGTTAACAGATGGTTTACACCAAATATAATGGGCAGTTTTCCTCTGTTAAAAAAATCTCTACTGGGTACAAAATGTACAACTCCTGATAAAGAGTATTTAGATAAATAATGAACCCTCTCGACCATGGGGGCCGGTAGCCACACAAATCTGCCCCACAATGTGAAGGGACTTCAAAGGTGTATTGTATGCAGTGACTTGAAATATGCTCTATAAATACAATCCGTCCTGTTCTCTGGGCACATCAACTGGGAGCATCTTTCTTTTCCACGCCTTTTCCAGAGGGAAATTGCCTCGGACTCTCATCTAGCATTTGTATTCTGAATCTAGGTTTCCTTCCCTGACAGTGCTGTTGAATGCTGAATGTATTCTGTGCGTGTTGCAATGCTGCAACCTTGCTCCCTCCAGGCCCACATTGTAAATGAAAATCTGCATCTCAATGTGTTTACCCCGGATAAAGAGTATTTCAATAAATAATACACACTCCGGACCAGGAGGCCAGCGGCTACACAAACCCCCCCCAGAATGTGAAGGGACTCCAAAGGCTTATTCATATGCAGTGGCGTTTTCCACTAGCTAATACTGTTTATTAATAATTACTCTCTGTGACCCTGAGAGGAGTGTCGCTTTTCATGTTGCAAATTTAGCGATTCTTTCAGTCTTGGGAAATTAACTTTGGGATTTCTCCTGAAACAATTCAATTGCCCACAACTAGTAAGGTCTCCAGACAACTTGGTCATTTAATATTCTTGATGCTTTTTCAACAATGGCAGAGATATTTAGGTTTCCAAGATCAGATCAGTGCAAATCCCTGTTGTACTAAGCATTCGTGTGCTCTTATATTTGCTATTGCATTAACCCAGAAGGTAGCTTTTCAAACAGGGTGTTTTAGCCTTGCAGTGTATTAAAAATACTAAACCAAAGGGAAACAGAAGCTTTAATCTACACGTGGAAGTGTGTGTGTGTGTGTGTGTGTGTGTGTGTGTGTGTGTGTGTGTGTTTGCGGGTGTGTGTGTGTGTGTTTGCGGGTGTTGATATTTTGAAGGGACTAGTTTGTCTTTAGGCTGTTTTGTAAACTCTCAGCAGGCTCTGTGCTCTCTGCACTGCTCAGTGATGAACGGTCTCCTGATTAACAAACCTCAATAAATGACTACTTTCACTGATCTCTTCTCCTCGTCTACGAATGCTGCTTCTGAATATCCATTTAAAACCGGCACCTTCTTTTTCTTTCTTCATATCACTTGATTTCTTGTCTGAATCTATAACGAGACCTGTAGAGCTGTTAGTGTGCTATATAAATGCCCGGTGTAATCAATACCCTTGATTTGGACTTGAAATGAAAACATCAAACAAACAATAGCATCTCCCTTGGTTTGCTAGAAGTAGCTATGAAACGTTCTGGTTGATTCTATTTTATTAACAATGTTGATTTATAACTTGTTTACCACCCAAAAAAATAACTACTTATCTGATGGCTTGGCACTATGTTAAATTATTATTTTTAGTGATGCAAAGAACTCAGCATGCATTCATATGCATCATTATAGACCACAGCTGGCAATAGTGTTTGCTTACTGGAAATCAGTGTTTGCTACCACTGGCCAGAAAGACAACAGTTGTAGCACTGGAATCGGTCTTGCGTCTGAGTTATAGAGATCTGCCACTTACCCAGTCTCACAGGTACAAATGAGAGACAGTAAATGCTTGACAGAGAAACAAAATTGACAACGATTGATTAATGAATGAATTGCTGATAGAAGATGAGCCATGCCTGTTGGTAACATGGTTTTATGACCAAAGATATGAAAAACTCATATTTCCTATAAGTGTGTGTGTGTGTGTGTGTGTGTGTGTGTGTGTGTGTGTGTGTGTGTATATATATATATATATATATATATATATATATATATATATATATATATATATATATATATATATGGAGGTAAGGCATCATGTAGCCTTAGCCGCTTTGGCAATACATGTAGTATAGTAAGGGATTAGGAGAGCTCTAGTTCTCTGCCTTCTGCTTACATGCCAGTTATACCAATTTAGCTTGACCTGCATGGATTTTGAAGTCAAATCCACAGATGAAAGCCAGGGCTCCAGGCAGCTGTAAAATCCAGTCACATGTCCTGTTTTTCTTCGGAATCTCACCATTTTTAGAATTTCTTTTTTGGCAGACCTGTTAAATTGACACCAACCTTTATTTTCCAGATAGTAAATCCAATCAGTGCACTGTTTAGAGTTTAAAAAAGAAACCTTTAAATATCTGAAAAAACTTTCAAAACAGTTTAGCACCAGAGAGCTTACTGGTTCTAAATGATCAAGCCCAATGGTACAAACTGAGAGTGACACACTTTAGCACTGTCACTGACAAGGATGTTAGATGTAAACAGACAAGCCCAAGTTCAGTTATCCCAGGAACGCTGTTCCAGTTTTTCCTTTAAAATATATTGAAGTATTTGGCTTTAAAGTGGAAGCAGGTTGTTCAGGAATCTGGATGCAAAAACAGTGTCACATAAAAAAATAAATAACAAGCAATAAGCTACATTAGTATTTCCTTTATCAAAAACTTTAATCTGTTCAGCCAGACACACATGTCTAAAATAAATACAATAGAATAAATCAAAATCAAAAGTGTTAATTTTTTTTGTTGGGGGAAAAAAACAGCCTACCAGTCTGATATGCCTATTGTTTTATTGTCAATATAAGTTCTTGTGCCTCTAGTCAAGGATGTGCTGAGCTCAAGGGTCAAGGGAGTGCTAGCTCCCTATTATGAGGAGCTTAAACCTATTTCCCAGTGATGTTTATTCCAGACAAGTTTAGTTTATGTAGATATACAGAAACCTACAACAAACTGAAAAAAAAACAATCCTTTGTTTGGGGTTTAGCCCCTGTGAGATTAAAATGTTAGCCACATTTTTTCATCCAACTGTAAAACTTAGTTCAAGCAAGATAACGAACCATCTGAAATTGAAACTGTTAAAAATCATAAAATAATTAGCAAGGCACAAACAATTACTTACTTCATTGCCCTTGCCTAAAAAAGCTATCTTCCCAGCATAATTGCATCTTAAAACCCTGAGTGTACATAGAGCTACCTGAAGTGCATTAAGGATGTGAATCAGAAATAAACTCTTACCTTTGCTAGGGATTCTTTGCTGCCTTGAATTGGTTTTGTTAGCTGGCAACAAAACTGTCGGTGTTGTCTCATTCTTATTGCTGTTATTAGTACAGTAAGTGGTCTATGTAGCTGTAATAACAATGACGATATTAGGCAGATGATTAAATAATGGTAAGTGTAATTGCTTTGTGATATGTGATTTCCCCAACAGACGAGTAATCTGAATGCATTTCCTGTACGCGTTTTCATCCAGCCATAGAGACCTTGTCTTTTTTATGAATGTTATTGATCATAAGATAAAGGCCCCAAAGAAACGCTGTGTGTGGTTTCATTACTTTAAGAAGTTTGCATTTCACAGCTTTCAAATCCAACACTGTCATGAGCTGTGCTTGCAGCTTGCAGCCAAAAAAGACAAAAGCCTGACACTGACAAGTTCACAGGAATGCATGAAAGCATTCCTTTAATATATCTGTGATGAGAGATACTGTATGAGGAGCAAGTCACTTATGCATGACCTCCAAAAGCCAATTCCAAAAACAGTATTTTTAAATATTTTATAGTAAATAAGAGAAGCCCACTTAACATTATATTTATCCTGATCATTGACATATACCGCAATAACAATGACGCGAATCAAAGCGTTTTACTGAAGTTAAAGTAATTGCTCACTTCTAATCTTGACTCTTGGGAACCCTGCTGATGTACGGCACGCTATCATATTATATTTGTTTCTGTGAATAGTCTCAGTGTTTTTGGTACGAATTCAAACAGATTTAATGCATTAGTTTGACGGTATGGTTGCTGAAAATTGGACTGCAGAATGTTCTGCACAAAGCAGTGTGCTTTTCAAACTGATGCCATGATTATCTGTGCATCCCAGCCTAGCCCCCAAAATAGCCTGCATGGATCCCTGGGGGGTGGCATTCTCATTACACAGTGGTTGTGAAGCTGAAATAGATCGATATCGGAAAGCTGTTAGACTTTTGGAGGACACTGGAGAAGTATGGGATCGTTGATGCTCTCAGGCTCCGGTAGTGGGATTGAAGCTATTACCAATGTGACTTCTGTTTGTTCAGGACTCCCTCAGTGAAGATACAGTTGTTTGAGCATGAAATACATAAGCTGTAAGGCTATGCAGTGTCATTGGTCTGGCCATTGGTGCAATTTAACCCATCTGGCAATATGGTAATAGCATCGTATAATAGATTGTACTGCATGACACAAACGCTACTAAAACCGTGTTAGAAAGAATTGTAAATATATGTTGGTGAACAGCTCAAAATGATCAATACATGACAAGAGTTGTTACACTGTGGGCACTAACGAAGCTGAGGATTGTTTCACAAATTGAATTATCTTTGTATTCATGTTTAGACAGGCAGGGGCCACTGAGAGATTTTTGAAATCTGTGTAAGGTGTATTTTCTTTGAATGACCCAGCAGCACCTGCAAAGTAACAGTGTCCCATTCTAACATTTTTTTCTTAAAGATCCTCCAGCCAAGTTCAGTACTGATCAGCCTTGCTTAGCTTCTTCAATCAGAATCCAAGATTTGGTACCACAAAGGCTGTTGTTATGAACCTGCTTTCTCTAGCATGTTCTATTCATTGAGTTAGCACAGTATGGGTAATAAGAGTATCTCATTCAACATAATTTTGTAATGTGTTTGTGGTTAGAGATGTACTTTTAAAAACAAGACCTATACGAGTGAATGATCTTTTCACATCATTTTAACAGAGCGTTTTGAAGAAGTAAGAGATGACCGACTCATTGCTTTGCCGTGTGACATTTGTGTTGAAAGCCAGGACCTTTCTTACTCTGGTGTGATTTAAAACAATTGGATTATGCTGACGATGCACTGATAACTGTGGTGATGGGAATGCATTTTAGAAGAGGTGCTTCACTAGCCATGCGCAATGTAATTCAGCTATTGAAAATGTTTTGATCTTCCTACTATAATGCCCCATATCCCTTTTTATACAGTATTAACTTGAAACAAGATTTCTATTATCATCCCTCTAGTTAAGTCTACACCATTTGCATTATGATATGCGGGTCACATTACAATATTCATTGCATTACATGCAATAGTTCTGGTGCACTTCATTGTGTTATGGGTATTAAAATACAGTTATCCCCAGTGGTGGACTATTTAGTCAACACAGGAATTAGCAATGCCCAATGAATAACGTCACCCCTGCTCTAGTCATTAAGTATTTAAAAAGTATTAAAAAAACCACTCAAGGTCATCTTTGCAGTCCTGTGTCACTAGATCTTAAAACGTAAGCATGTTTGTGTTTAAGACTTCGCCAAACCAAGCAGATGCAAAAAGCTTCCGTTAGAGATCCCCGTTATAAAAAGACACACTGATCTGTTTATTTGTCAGTATAACCATTTGAAGAAAAAAAATGATCAGAGAGCAATCTGTTAACCTCTCTGCAGCAGGTTGTATTAGTGTGCTGCATATCACTGAGTCAATAACTTAATCCAGTTTGTACCACACAATAAACGAATTGCTGCTTGTGTCACAGAATATGCGGATGGAGATAATGTCAAAACGTGCTGTGCTATGTAATACAGTTGGCTCATTCAACGAGACGCCCTGAAAGGCCAATAAAGAGCTGTCCAGATGTGCTCTATAGCTAGAAGCACCAGACAGTGAATAATAAAGAATCTGGTGGGATTACAGTACAAGTGGAGCTTCTTAAAACATTTGAAAGCGCTGGTACACAGCAGCCTGAAGCAAGTGGAATATTATACTGGCTCTACGCTACTATTAAGGACTGAATGACATCCTGACACCCACACAGCAGCCCAGACCCACTCTTGGAGTGCTTCACAAAAAACTTGTCTACGAATACTGGAGAAAGCATTCTGAAGAAACAGCAAAGATAGTGTGAGTCTCTGGTATAATGTGAGGTTTTGGGAACATACTTAACGATATGAAAGAGATTTCTTATGAGGAGACAAACACTTTTACATACTACAAGTGTGACACACAACCCAAAATATGAAACCAAAAGTCAAACGTCCATAAAACAAAAACACTATTTATTAAATGGAAAGCTTGCTGATTCACTGAGCTTAGATGGCAAATGCAATAGCTGTGGTCTGTGGGCAGGGCTGGGAGAAATGGTAAAAATCACAAAATGCCTCCTCTTTAGGATATTCAGTCTTGGGGTTTGTGTCCAGCTGCCACTGCTATTTTAAGAGGTGGGAAGTGGTGCCTTGAGGGTGTCTTTAAGGTTAACAGAAGAAACAAAGAAAACCCAGTCCCTCTGAAGTAGGAGGTTATCAGCACATTTGTTACAGAACAACAAGACCGCTTCCAAACCCTATTTCCCATGGGCAAGCGACGTTCCTTCCAGCAAACAAATGTTCTTTTATATTGCAACTGTAAAAGTGACCCACTCTCTCTTGCTAGCTTGGGGCCAGTTCTGATAATTTCCCTTGGCATGCTTTGTTCAGGGTTATTGCTGTTCAGTTACCATGTGTTTATATTATTTACCTGATTTTGCTGTGAGTCAGTCCAGTGTACCCAGATAGTCTAATTCAAGTAATTTATCTGCCTTTTTAGGATTATGTTTGAATGTAAGTATTGTGATATAATGGTTTGTTTGACGGTAGGCCAGTACAAAGCATGCTTGGTTCTACATGCTGTAGGCAGTGGTGTGTTCTTATCATCCTACTCGGAATGTAGAGGGTGTAGCAGGATTCAGTTCAGGAATCGTAGGCTGTGGATGGGTCTATTGCTTTCACTGCAGCTTTCATTATGAGTTCTTAGCAGTTTGTCTGCTGAGGGTAAACCAGCCCTAGTTTGGAATGCAAGCAGTTTAAAAACCCTATAGTTTCCTTTTTTTAAATTTGCATTTGGCATTTTGTTCTCTTGACACCTCAAAATGCATTGTAAGTTCGTCCTGTAAAAAAAAAAAAAAAAAAAAAAAAAAAAAAGCTGAAACTGCAGTATTAAAAATGTTTACGAAGGAAAGTGAGATTTAAAAAATTCTACCAGGAATGTTTTTATTAAAAAGAGGTTCGTAAGCAAATGAGACATGCAAGCTTTGCCATGCATCATTTCTGAAAAATCTATTTATTTGTTTTATTATTCTTTTTTTTTTAATTGATTTTTTTCACTAGAAGTTCAGAGCGTAGTCTCTCTATCCTTGCCAGGCTAACCACCAGGGAGCTAGTGGTGCAGTTTTAATCCACAGGACTGTCCTTGGCACAGTTAACTTTAGGAACCTGCTCACTTTCCTCCAACCTCCCACTTGTACCAAGTGGATCCCCTGGACTACAGCTATCAACTCTTAATACCTGGCACTGTTACATCTATGCCTTTTATACAGCATGTATGTATTCAGATAATCGTGTTGTGGCAAGATTTGCAAGTGACACCTGATTATGTTTTTTCCAAGATTCTTTGCAAGCAAAGCCTTCTAGTTATTACATTTACCCTAGTATGATTCACAACACTTTATTGCAATAGTTTTTTTTAAGTTTTTTTATCACTATTGCTTTTGTTAAATCAACATGCATGGAAACAGAACAAAAACATACATTTTTATTTGTCTTATGTGTGTTCGGTCACAGGAACATAGCTAATTGTAAAAACCACAAAAACATTCCAGGGATGGAATTGAAACTCCCATTGCAAAGGCAGTTTCAACCATTCCAGGTTTTAATATGAGCTTGATTAGCCACAATGCATTGGTAACAAGCTCGGGGGTGTCTTATTAAACTCCTAGTAAAACCAAGAATGGATCAAACTGCTATGTAATGGGAGTCTGATTTCCATCCCTGCACTTGAAGATGAAGCAGTATCAGGAGCACTCCCTGATCTCCTAACCCATTGTCCTCAGGTTCAGCTGCATTTTAACAGCATAAGTGGAAGCTTCAAGTGGGATTCTGTTGCATTCACAAGCATATAGGGAACATGTTTAACTGCATCTGCATCCACATGGGCCTCATGCAATACTGTCTAGATTCCACTCCCTTCATTTGTTGCATCCATGCAGCCAATGATAGCAAGCCGTATCCCAATGGATTTAATACCAGCATCTGCTTGAGTCTAAAACTGTGTGCCACAGGGCAGAGGTCTGCAGATGCATTCACGCTGGGGCTGATTGATTTTCACTCCAGCTGCCGCCTGTACCCTATTGAGATGTCACATCTTGTTTCCAGCTGGGTCCTGCTTGTACCAAGGCTTTATAGATGCATTCCCTTGGGCACGCACACACAGCAAGGCAGAGGTTAGCATGAGTAAAGAAGACATTATCTTCCTAGCTCCTAACTGGTTCTGAAACCATGGAGGCAGGACAAATCTACATAGAAAACCATTGCAGGTCAAATCTATAAATAAGAACAGTTGTGCTATAAAGCTTTTGATCTTTATTGCATGCATTAAATATGACAGAAATCATATTTAATTTAGTTTGGTTTTGAATCCCACTTGTTTCATATAATTGAACTCCCTAGCTGTTTTTATTCTGTGCAATCTGCTTGGCTGCGTCTGACTGTGCTTGTTCCTCTCTTTCTCTTTGCCTCTCAGGCCTGCTCAGGAGGCTGGGGTGTCTGATCTTGAGATCATATCCCAGCAGGTGGAGGAGGAGAGCCAGTGCATCGCTCCAGTCCAGCTTGTGAACTTCGCTTACAGAGACCTGCCCCTCACGGGTCTCGACCTCTCCCTGGCCGGGTCCCAACTCCTGTCGAACCCGGATGAGGAGGATCAAAGAGAAAGGTAAGATGATGGGGTAAAAAAGACATCGGATTCTCACAGCAAAAATATCCCTGCTACACTTCAAATACACCCCCAGTGACCAATCTGATCGCCAGGCATTTAAATATAAAAGCCTAATTCCATTTAAAAAAAGCATGGAAATGGATACTCATCAGAAGTACACTTGGCAAAGTTTGCTGCGTTGCCGTTTCAACAGATTTGTTCCCGTTTACAGAGACACAAAGGGTTACTTGACAGAGCTGTGGATAAGCAGTCCCCCCTGTTGTACAGTAAATTTCACTTCCCATTAGCTGTGATCGTGGTTTAAGTCACCGCCTGCCTTGATAAGACAAGAACTTTCATCATTAACATAATTGACATGCAAAAGACAGGCCCCTTAATCCGTTGTGACAGGAAACACTGCAGCCTTCGCTTTCTTAAGAGGTTGTATTATGGTACTTAATTATTGTTGACATGATATTAAATTATAGAAATTCTGATTTAATTGCCTACTATTAGAGAGAAGGTATTGTTGGGAAGATCAGTTGACAATGAGTAGATTGCCATTTAAAGGTGTAATGGCATGCAGCTGGTTTGAAGTGCTGTAGCATTTGTTTGTTTTTCTTTGCCTAGGTCTTCTGACTATAGGCTCCTTGCAATTTTTTTCATCCAAGTCACCTGTTTTATTCTATGTTAAAATGATAACTGATAAAAATGTAGACCTACATCTATGGTCAAAAACTTTTCATGACGTGAAATTTTAGGATTGAGGTATACTTTTAAAAAACAATACCGTGAGCATAATTTAGATCTTTTATTTAACATCATGTAGTCAAAGAAACTACAAAATGATACTGTAAAAGTCTACCAAAAATATAACAGTTCATGTTAGATTTCAAAATCATATTTTTCCATTTTTTGTCAGTTTTGTTTTTTACTAAGTATATTGAAAACTGCAAAGCGGTATGTAATTCAATATGTTAACGTAACATTGTTCAGCAGGTTTCATTCGACCTTTATGAAGCAAAATTAGTTAATTTTATAGGGAGATGCAAAATGTTTGACCTTAGCTGTGGTTTGAGTGTTCGATGAGTACCAGTACTGACCAACTAGAGATTAGCAAACCTGCTTACTTTAATTTAGATAGGAAATGATTAACACAGATATTATTAAAAATGTACATGTGAAAAGTAGCAGCTTTGTATTTGTGGCTTGGCACCATGCTGAAATATTTTAGGAACTTTCCAAAGCCGATCAAGTCATGAGAAATTAGCACAGGGATGTAAAAGTAACAAGGTGTGTGCTTGTTTTCATTTCAGTGTCAGTTCTGAAGAATCAAAGGAACAGAAACTAATATTTTCCACTTGATCTATGACTTGGTTAATGTGCTTATAGCCTCTAATTTAGAAAACAAAGTGCATTCTCAGGGTTTGAGAGCAATGTTATAGATTGTTTTATGTATCCAATCCTTAACATCATTACAGCTGCATTTTAAGAGCCAGGCAGCATCATGAGCAATGTGCAAAAGCAATAGTCTGAGAGCTAGCTTCCAGGTTTGTGTAATCATTTGTCAAGCTATCACCTTACCTTGATTGCTTTCCATTAATCCCATTTTGTAGATGAAAAAAAAAAATTATAATAATAAAAAACACATTGTTTAATGGAGAGATCTCTTTGTTGAAATAAAGAATAATATTTTTGTCTGAAAAAGAAATGGGTGTATTTCATCTTGACAAATTCTCTGCTATAATGTAACATGACTTTTGTCATCTTCTGCTTCTCCTGAAGGCTAATAAAGCCCCAAGCATGTGGCTATGGTTCGCGTATGCACCCACTGCATTGGTCCCACTGAAACCTGATCACTTCCTCCCATGTTAAGGATGTCATGGCTACTCATGTATGGTAGTCAGACTCCAGTATTACATTTTTCAGTAGTCTTTCACATGATGGTCAATTATTTCTTAATGAGAAGGTAAATCTCCAAGAGATACTTCATTTGATTGTGGTGCCATGACCTGGGTATTAAGAAAATCCGTGTACTTTAGATTCAAGCGCCAGGCAATTGAACAAGGGCAAGGGAAGACCCACAAAAGCCACAACTGCAATTTGCGGTATAATATAGCCAGTGCTATAATCTAGCCAAAATACTCAGAGGAGCTAGACACAAATATACCAAAAGAACATTCTTTCTACAGCGCTATTTTTGTATTATCTAAAGACAGATCTAGACCTTTCTTTCTTTCTCTCAAAGCAAACACACTAAACAGTAACACAGTGCTGCAGAACGCAGTTTGATTAATAGGGTTAAAAAATATATTGTTCGCTAACTTGCAATGTTAAAAATGCCTGTCAGGGAAGAGCGTTGTGTTTGTTCAAGCTTTGAGTCTTGAACTCCTGAATGCTGCCTGAAGATTAGTTAAGGGCTCTAGACTAATGTGGTTCACAGAAGCACAACTCTTCTCCTTTCTCCTTCAGAAGCACATGAGCAATGCTCAGCCTTTCTGAACAATTAACCAATTTGACCCCTCTGGTACCGTCTATATGTACAACCAATTGGACAGACCCATGGAGTAATGACCACGACCAAAGAGTACCTTACTATGACTTCTGTCCGAAAGACAGATCCACTGGTGCTTGTGTGTGTCTGTTTGTTTTGTAGTTGTTTGAACTGCTTTATAAATGACTTTTTTTTCCTGCTGACATTTCTTGTATGTTTCAAAGTTCTCATGTTGATTACTTATAAACAATTAACAAAAGAAAACCCCATGCTCAAAAAAAGCATCTCAGAAATAGCAACACAATACGGGGCATAGACCAAAAGGATATAGTGAGAAAATGAGAAACGGTCCACCCTCAAGGATTTTTCATTTAATTTTTATAAAATATTTAGCAAAAATTTAACACAATTTTCACAATATGTTTTAGAAATTAAATGAATTATTTTTAAATGAAAAATCCTTGAGTGCGGACCGTTTCTCATTGATTCCTCATAAACAACCTTGTGTAATTTTTATACTGAGACCAAAACTTGTTTTCATATTTTCACTGCCTGATTACTCTGTTCATTGTAGGATGGATTCTCAAACAGTTTATTTACAGTATATGAATTTCTAAAGATCAGTAATAGAAGTATTTTTTTTATATTGTAAAGCAACGAATAATTCTGGCATTTTTCCCAGAGGTGTTAATGTACACCATGCTGGTTTTGTCTGCCCCCAATTTGCTGCTGTTATGTCTTCACAAGATAGAGATGAACCGGCTCTCTCTCTCTCTCTCTCTCTCTGTCTCTCTCTTATTCAGAGCAGCGCTGAATGGGAAATTGCTTTGAATGTAAATGTTATACATTTAAACAAAGACCTGTTTCCAATAGCCTGTGGTGTTTCAGCGGGTGCTTTCAAGCAACATGCTTTTGATATTGTGCCCCTGAAAGAGTATGCAGTTCCACACATTGATATACACACCCCATTACCAAATACTGAACCACAGCAGAATTATGTATGAACTCCTTTTTACATGCAGACAAACCATAAAACAACTGCACAGAGTCCAGTGCTCTCCAGGGAATTATAATACTGATAAGTAGGGGGTGTACACAAACTCGTACTCTTACTCAGAACTGCTTTTAAGAATTATTTCATCAGCAGGTCTTCAATAAATTGAAGAGTAAGTAGCAGGGTTCTGAAAAATATAGCGTTACACGTCCCTGTGTCTTGCTACAACTGTTTAAATAACATACTTGTAATTTTTCTTTTCATTGTTAACATCATAACAACTTAGTGCTGTGTTACCTTTGAAACAGACTTCAATGTTATAAGTGTAAAAAGTTAACCATGAAAAGAAGAATGATAAGTACGTTATTTAAACAGTTATAGCAACACGAGGGGCCGTGTAACACTGTATTTTTCTGAACCCCGCTACTTACTGTTTTAATGTGTTGATTTCAAAACAAGAACAGCTGTTCTTCTCTCCTGTTTACAATTGACAATCCATGGCAATTCATTTCCGCACTGGCGTACCAAGGCTGTAAACTTCATTCAGACTGCAGGTGGCTCGCAGTTCAATGCAGACCTCGGCTACAACCTTTCTTATGTGAGCCACCAAAACAAACGGGAAGTTCAAGCTGAAAAGCTCTGAAAAGTAATTATCTTTATTTTGCTAGGGTGTATCATGTGTGGCCTTTTGCTCATAATATTTTTCCCAGGCTGGGCAGTGCCTCGGGCATTGTTTGGAATTTAATTTAACAGAGCAAGGACATCATTCCTGCGGTATTGCGCTGGGGAGGAGCTCTCTTTCTTTGTTACCCAGCCAGGTATCTAATTTGGCAAAGCAAACAGCGTGACAAGAAACTTGGCATTTCTGACTGATACCAGAAGTTTGTTAAGCACTTTTGGTGCTTACTCTTTTTCCCACACTTAAGGGCGTTAAAGAAATCTAGTAGGCACATAAGTTTCAAGCAACCCAGTTTTGAACTGGTTAAAGCTGGCTTTCAAGGTGTTACTGGAATATTACCTGTAGATTATATCAACACCATTATGTCAATCATGCTACAGTATGTGGTGCTACGCATATTGCACAGAATATATGCTTAGAAAACTAGGTGGGGGGGAAAAACTAATCTGAAATGTCCACTCTCCCTCAGCTTCAGTGCTTGCTAGCTCTACTTTGTGTGGATGAATGTAACACACTACAGTATGTGCCACACATGTCAAGTTTAAATCGTGCATTCCCACCACCACCACAAAGCAGTGGAATTCCACTGAATCTCCCATGTTTTATGTTCTTTGCCCCAGAGGCGTTTCAGTGGTTTCCTTCAAAAAACAAGGGCTGTGTAATCCTGTAAACTGTTCCTCTGTTGAACTTCACAGAACAGTAACTGAGAAGATTCTAAAGGCTGAACATGCAGTAGATCTCCATTTCTATAGCTATTTTTACAATTGATTTTATTAGATGCCTAACTGTGGCTTTGCAATAGCTCTCTAAAACAATTGTTTCAGCATCAGGTGAGAGCCTATCTGCTATTGGCTAGGGGACAGATTGCAGATGTCTAAACAGTCACGTGATGCTGAGGTTCCGAGGTTCAGAAGCCATGCTGCGATGGGTGTCAAGCATCTTGTGGGGCTTAATCCCTTTACCTTTTGTTATTACTGAGTTCTACATCATAGTGAAGGATCATTTGAAAATAATACCTCATGATTGCAATTACAGTACCTATCTATTTATTTGAACTATTGGGGTAAACCTCAATAATCAGAACTTGAAAAGGGAGACAGACCAAGAAAAAAAAGTGGGTTTGAAACTACTGTAACATATTCCTAGATAAAGTAGAAAAAAAAATCTTTGGAAGCCAACATTAGCCCCATCTATAGCGTAGCGACCTGCCATCCTGGATCTTTTGAACTCGAACATTAACCAAATGTCAAAGCTCTACCTAATGACCCGCCTCTACCCTGAACTCAGACAACAGCTTTCAAGCTGTCTTTGTACCTCAGTCGATGCATAGTGAAGATGGCTCTGTATTTCTCTGAGACAACCCTAATTTGTTTCCCTGCAGTAGCAGAGGCACGCTGAATCTTAAAGCACTTTGCGGAATTCTACATTCTCTGGAGGCCAGCGCTGTTGATGGCAATGTGGGCTTATTTAATTAAAAGTGCAGAAGAAGTTGTCTGGAAGCAACCTGGGGATCGGCGGGTATCTTGTTATCTGCTGGGTCGCACAGCCTCTCTACTTTGAGAATCACTTAAGGGAGCTGGTGGGTGAGAAGCTGCGCTTTAATTCCACTAATGATTATTTCCTTGTTTAGCTTCATATTGATTGGGGATTGCTAGATTTACACCGTAGGAATCAAATCAGAAGATTATCTTTTTGTAATGATAAAACAATTATCCTCTTCTTTCTTTTCGGAGTTAACAAAAGGAGGCTATAGAGTTACTGGGTTCTACTAAAGACACCAAGGGGCTATCGTGATGATTATGTGCAACACTACGAATTACAGAACCTGTTATTTTTGCTATCATTACTGTTGAGATTTATTATCTCTATCCCACAGACCATTCCGGGTGACCTGCAAGCCCAACGCTCTTCCCCTTTGCATACTTGATTTGTGATGGGGAGTTTCAGTGTTGACCCTACAGCATTGGCGTTTACATTTAGCAATTCAATGAATACTGTTTATTTTACCACACTAGTCATTTTATTTTATCCCATTTAAAGTCAATAAAGGATTCCCAATAGGCTTGCCCAGTGTGAGTATGCGACAGTGATTTCTATGCAGTGTATTAGCAATACAATGGCTGCAGCAGTCCATTGCTGCTCCAGGCTGTTGCGTTCCTGCTCACAGATGTTTAACTCAATCCAGTGTTTTGTTTTCTCCTGTTCAGGTATGCAGTTTAAGTAATTCTGCACAAAATGTGATTTACTTTCTTTTTTTTTATTTCCAGAGCTTTATTAACAGAGAGGTACTCAATATGAGTTCCAAAGATTTGAAAGAACCATCTATTTACTTGTGAGCAACACAGACCAGAGCAGCTAGTACCAATTATGCTGAATTGCATGCTGGCTTTGTGATATTCATGGTCACAAATAACATGGAGCAATGAATACGATTACAAATTATCATAATTGAGAATGTACATGAAATGCCCTATATAGACAGAGATGTGCTGTGAGATTCGTTATTATTCAAAGACATGCAAAATTCTAGATTGCATTTCCGGCTAAGCTCCATGGAAAACCTATCTGGAAACATAACCTGGAAAATTTATCTTGATCTGTATGAATTAAAAAGCACGTTTTTTTAGGAATGGGTGAAGAACAACAATTAAAATTTTTAAAATACCTTTTTTACGATTCAGTCAATGCACAGCGACACACAATGAGACAATAAAAAGCAGAACCATTAAAAAAAAGGAAACACGATAAACCAAGCTAGTAGATTTGTCAGACAAAACTTAAAGGAGTGAACTGCTTGGAAAATGTTTTCTTACTATTATTATCTTGTTCGTACTGTATAACTAGCTTGTGGGCAGTTTTAAAACTGTGTAATGATGTTAACATCTGATATTGATCTTTTTAGACACTTTCCTTGGCAATTTACTGGAAGAATGGAGGAAGAATGCCTCCTTTTCTTACCACCAAATAATGTTTTTATAGACACAGAACGGCCTCCAAAGGCTTACTTTGAAATCTGCAAGCGCATTCATTTGAACAGTCTCCCATCCCTACACTGAGGTTAGCACTAGCTGTAGATTAATGACTTAATGGCACCTTTCGAGTGCTGAGGATGTTAGGGGGCTGCATGGCATTGTGGTTTCCCTGGCATCTTCTTGAGTTTATTACAGCAGAGGCAAATCCCAGCCAGATTTATCATCGTGCATTCAAGGTTAGGCTGGTTGACTTTGCATTACCAGAGACCTGCTCCCTGGTTACTGCTTGTCTCAAATTGTTTTAATGACCAAGTGTGCCGCTCTATCTACGCTCATCATTTACTTGTCCTCTCTAGCATCTCCGACTGGAAGTGGAATATTCTAATAGTTTTAAAACACCTAGGCCTTGCTGTCCCTTGTCTCCTAGGACTTTTGTTATTTACCTGGGCAATAAAACTGGGAACAACATTTTTCAGTTAGGTAAGGGGCAGGATTCTGTAAGAAATATAAACCTGTTAAACAATATTATTGATGTCAAATATATGTTTATTGGTATAGCTCAGAAAAATAATAATTCTAATGAACACAGTCGCGACACTCCGGGCTGCAGTGGTTGAGAACTGAACACATGACAATGCATTCGCTTTAATTTTGTAGATTTCAAAACACATCATTGTAATGATATCATTTATGACCCCTGTTTCCTATACTCTACATACTCGTGGCAGATCTCTAGACTTAACAAAGACATTCCTTTGAATCCGTTATTGCTGAGATTCACCCATCCATCCCCCATGCAAGGAGAAACCCCTCTCTCCTTACATTCCTGAGCTCAAATACCACATCCAGCTTCTCAGTTTGCTTGCTATAGAAAAAACACATTATAAAAGAATAATTTGTTCTAATACAAAAACTATTACAAATTCCTTACAATTTTTTTAAACCAGATTCTAGGAGGTGGGGAGAAAGTGCAAGCAAGCCAACCCTTCAGTTCTATCTGCTCCTTCAAAGCAGCTGGGCTCTCTTGTGCTATTTTGTCCTGTTGACTCCACTATTGCCCATCATAAAACTTCAATAGCTTCAATAGCTTCTTCTTATATCTCATGCTATGTAAGTACCATCATCTGTTAGTCATGTATGTGCTCTGTTAGACTCAAGAATGCTGATAGTCATTATACTGTAGTACAGTAATACTAAGCTGCTGTATGCTATAGTATTGAATAATGTGGTATGTATAATGTGGTGAGTAATGTATGTAGGCTTATACTTACTAAGTATGGATCGTTCAATTGTACCAGATAAGCCCCCGAACAGGATGTATAGCAGAGATCCTCCAATGCGGTTGAAGTATAACATATTGAAATTGACTCTGCTTGTCTGCTCACCTTCAACTTATTTAAATGTCAGGTTTTTTGTTTTGTTTTGTTTTAAGCAACCGTTTCTCTTAATTGACAATTTTGACCGCTCTCAATTATAACTTGATTGAAGTGTGCACTTTAAATAACAATTGTGTCTCTCTGATCAGCTCTGCTCCCCCCCCCCCCCCCCCCATCTGTCTGTCCTTATAGAGTTTCACTGGAGATGAAAAGAAAACCTATAGACAGTGTGTTTTTAGTTTACTTTGTTGGTGTGAACACAGTTGTAGTTCCCCAAATAAGTTTTCTATGGAAAATTTGTATAGAAACTCTGCATATACCATACCATTTAATTGCTTTTTATACAGTGCAATTGTCCTTTTTTTGTTCTAAAAAGACGTTAGTACATAGTCTTTTAGAGTAATGATTTGTGTATTAAAAACAAAAAAAAAAATACTCAAATGAATGAATACTGGAATGGGATTGGATATGATTCATTCATGTCTTTTTCGAACAAACGTAGCTCCTCCGCTTATCAAACTTGCTCTTCAAAACCAAGTATCTTGTGTGCAGATCAGAGTGACATGGCTTTGCATTGAAATAAGTTTGAGTGAACTAGAATGGCTTTTTAATGTATGTATTTTGTTCAATTACTGCTAGCATTTATTTTAACAGATGAATAACAATTCTATGATTAATGGTGTAGGGACAGATATTACAAGGGAGCTTTCAAAGGTAAAATTAATTACCGTACGCTTCACACCACCAGCAACATAGTGCATATATTTTGTGCTTGCTCAGTATTCTCCTTTCCCTGCCTGATTAACTGAAGCCCTGTCTCTCTCAACTGTTTCCATCACAAACCACTTCCATACTTTTTTAGTTTGGTTCTGTTTTTTCTTTCTTTCTTCTTAGATGACTGTTAATATTTTTATTGAATGACTGCATGTTTTATACACACAAACAGAAGGAGATTGAGTTTGAACTGTGGCTTAAAAGGTCAGGGCAAGGGATAGAATCCTGGGTGGTCCTTCAAAGATGCAGTCAGTGAGAATCGTGTTGTACTAAAAAGAAAATGTGTAATTTGATAAAACTCACCGTTGGCAACTTGGTCTACCGTTTTTCTAAGTTTCTTTAAAAAAGTGCTCTATTAAAAGGGTTACCATATGACTACATGAACACTAGGACAGTTTGGGACAGTTCAGGCTTTTCAACTCACATTGCAATGCATGCTGTTAGTCTGTGCATGGAGTCCTGTACTAACCCTATCTATTGACCTTTTCACAGTTGCCCATTTATGGCTTATTCCTGGCAAGTTTCTGGTTCATAGTAGTTACAAATCAAGTGGAGATTATTGTTTCGTTTCCCTGTTGTCTATCCCTCGATAGCTCCTTTGGTTGTTACAAGTGTGCGATTCTCTGGTTTTCAAACTTGAGGAGCCATCCTCTCTAGTTTGCGCCCCCAATCCCCTGTATCACCAGACTACCTTGGAGGGGGAAGTCGTGTTCCATGCGTGTTCCATGACCCCAAGACTGCGACCCTGATTGGCTGGGGCAGGACCCCATGCAGCTCAGAATAGCCCCCATTCTAAAGAAGTTACAAAAAAGGAGTCAGATCCTCAAGGTTTACCAGGCTCTTATACAGGACCTCACTTCATGGGAAGTCTAGAGGTTTGTCATTATTCTTTAGTTTCTGGGTCTGTGTAAGATATTAATGAGGCTAATACCCAGGTTCCACTCCAGTGATTCTTATGCATAAAGTCTTGACTGCATTTGCCCTGGTTGGTCTTAGTGCCCCCACAGTCACATCATTTATTTTTAATTAAGCTCAAAATTCTACAGTAAGCAGAGTTTGTAGTTAATGAAACCACGGGTCATGGGCGCATTCGATATCGGCATCAAGACTTTTGAATTGCCTGGCTACATTTCAGAGGAGCAAATATTCCCATGTTTAATTCAAAGGGCGTTGTATTTCATAGATGCCACTTATTTCTTTTCTCCACCTTGCTAAAGTGAACCTTGATAAAGGTTTATCCCTTGATATCCATCTGCATTTGTGCCTGAATATAAACTGACAACGTAACTAAAAACAAAGGCTGTGAAATTCATTTTTTCAAGGGTTATGCACTGATTGATTTTTTTAATCAACAATAATGGCCCTGCCAAAGCGCTGATAGCTAATGCACTTAACTTTCTTGAAAATCAAATACTTTGTGATTTAAACATATAATGAAGACATTCATCAGAAACTCCAATCAATCATTTAAATAGCTGGTCCTGCAAGGGATACAGTATCATATGATTTGACTTGTTCTTCATATACAATATACAGTTCTATTGGTGCTGCAGCCTTTATTTACAATGAAATGCCTGATACTTGTAGACTGCAGTTTATTTTGACTTCTCTTTGTTCCCCTTGATTGATTGATTTAATTCTGGAAATGAATCTAGCTCCTCTGTTCAACGGTGCAGTTTTCCTTGGGTATCTGGGGGGGAGGGAACAGTTTGATTTTGTTGCTGCAGCAGGGTTGGTGCTGTTTCTGTTTTTTGATTGGCTATGCTAGTGACGGCTCCATTTTCAGAACTGCCCACTTGAATGTTCTCGACGTTCTCAAGGTTGTTTTGAGAGAAGGTACTGAGCATGCTGTCCATGCTCCTCACACGACAGGGTCAGGTATTCAGGGGCATTCATTTGTGTAATTGCAGGGGATATGTTTGCAGAAAGCACAATAAAACCCTTCTGATCCACCTACGTGCTGTATCGCAGTGCAAGCTTGGTTAAACCGGATATTTGATTTTGAATATAGGCTGAAATCAGACCAATATTAATCCTTGATTGTACACACAATAATAAAAATTTAAAAAAAACAGTTAAAATGATATATCTTCACATCATTTTTTAAGTTTTATTTTATTCAGCTAGAACTACACTCACCAGTTTTATTAAACAGTTATAAGAATTCTCCCCTATCCCGTCCAATGTTTTTTGTGTTATATAATGTGCTACAGTTAGCTTCCACGATATAATTTTAACTTACAGTATCTATAAAGTTTAGGAGACCCACTATATACTAGACCCACACACATGAAACCTCAATGGACTGCATACTTTATTAATAATAATAATAGGGGACCCTTTGTTTTATTAACACCTCTATTTCTCTTGTTATAAATACTTAAATGTTACAGTTGGAAGCCGGGGGGTTGCTTGAAATTAGTTTTCTCAGTTCAGAGTAATCCATCCAGACAATTTCAGTTACTGGCATTCCTGTAGGTCTCATTAAAGTAACACATTTCCACACAGCACAAAATACTTTATGAAGCCTTGCTGTGTTTTTAAGGGCTTTGTGCAGAATGTGAGTAAGTAAAGCTGTCTGGCTCTATCCACTTGGTAGCCTATTACATTAAGGTCCTGGATGTTCTCACATGACAGTTTTTCCTCTTTCTTATTTACATTATCATGTTACCATGTGTGTAAGTACATTGTAATCACAGTGCAAGACAAGACATTGTAAAGTGTTACTGTCCACATTTTCCGTAGGCACAGCATGTTTAAATCAAAATAACGTTTCCAAAAAGTGTTTTGTAGAATCCCATAGTTTATGCACATCATTTTTCTTTATATTTTGTGCAGGCAAGTGGACAGCTCGTGTTTAGGACTTTCACTTCAACTTCCAATACGTAGAAATGAATGCAAGACTGAACGCCATCTGGATAATACAGAATTGCTTGTCTTCCACAGCCAAAAAGTTGATTGCTAACAGCATGATTATGCTTTTATTTGATTATTCTGACAATGTTTACAAGCCACTCCAGTTCATCCCTGCCAAGTGGATGAGAGGGCTGTCAGCACAAGGGCATCTGAATTAGCTCTGGGTGTTTTCGCAAGAACTTGATGCAATCTTTGCAGATTTTAAATGGGTTCCCGCTAACTGACTACTAACATAAATGAAATGGCATTGACTTCTGCTTTCTTTCAAGTGTCTGGTTGCTGCGATTGCCTTTGTTCTCCTAGATTATGACCTGTGTTTGTATTAAGATTATTATTTGTTTCATAGCTTGTGACGCATTATGGCTCCAGTGCTTTTGTTAGCTGGCCCTTGAGTTTTAGATTGTACATTTCTCCCGCAAGTCTTCTCTGTTATGTTTTTTTAAGCTTATATATATATATATATATATATATATATATATATATATATATATATATATATATATATATATATATATATATATATATATATGTGTGTGTGTGTGTGTGTAATGTAATATTTGCATTTTTTCACCAGAGATGACTTTAGTTGTACAATAACAAAGGCAGGTGCTGCGCTGAATACTGACACTACACCACCACACAGAAATCTAGGCTGTAAACATGCACACACAGCAAAATACACAATGGTCTTGCACAGATTACTGACACCAATCAAAACAATCCTTTTTCTGTCTTCTGCTTCTTCTGCTTTTTAATTTTTTTTTTTTTTTTTTTAAGACTCCCGTTGCATAGCAGATTGGTCTATTGTGTGTTTTTACACGGATTAAAATGGTCCACCACAGTAGTGTGGCTTTTGCTTAATCACTCTGAAAGATTTCTTTAAAAATAGAACGTGAACATACTCGTTGTGTTGTTGTCAGCTTGCTACACTGCAGAGCCATATGGTTTGGCTCAGGAGAGCGCACTGGGGGGAGGGCTCATCAGAGTGCAGTGTTGCCAGAAACACTCTGATTGGGCGTCAGTAATCTACTCTCAGTTCCGCTACTTTCAGTAGGCACCTCATGAGGTAATGGAAAAGAGCAGAGGGTCATGAAATCAACTTCGATAAAGAAATCGAAGCCGAAACAACAATAGAGAATGATGAAAACACACAGAATAGGATTTAAAGCAAATGTGCAGTTGAACCTCAAAGTTATAAACACCATGGAATGGAGGTTATTCATTCATCTGAAATGCTTATAACTTTGAAAATGGTTTTAATAATTGTGTACTCCTGCTGTCTACAGCCTCAGTCTGGTGCAGGGGTCTCCAGCCCTGGTCCTGCAGAGCCCCAACCCTGCAGGTTTTATAGGTGTCTATATCATCAATGGCTAAAGATCTGGAACACCTGTTAATCTTAACTAGTTAAGCCAAAAACTGATGCAATTAAGTAACTGAGAACTGGGTTGAAACGAAAACCAGCAGACCAAATAGCTCTCCAGGACTGGGGTTGGAGACCTCTGATCTGGTGAATAACACAATGATACAGCACAGTAATGCAATAATCATATTGTTAGGATTTAAAAGGCTTTAAAACCATACTGTAATTGGCAGGGTGGGGTGGGGTGGGGAGAGCTGTAAATTTAATGATTGAGCTTGCTCAATCACTCAGACTCCTTTGGCTTGGAAAAAAAAAATCCTTGCTATGTTTAAAACTAAAATGTTCCTAGTAAAATTGCCTGTACTTGCTTTGAAAGCTGCTTCACCTTTGTCTGGATACACTGGCTTAAGGAGGGCTTTATCAAAATCGTCAATCTGGTTGCATTATAGGCATGGCTGACTTAGTCAGTTCATACGTCTGGTGATTGCAACTCTGAGGTTCTGCTTTATATAAGCCATCCCATAAAAGAGAAGCATCTGAGATTAGTTTAAAAAAAGGAAAACAACTATAATGTCTCTAAATAATGTCCAAATAGATTCCTCTTTGCTGTCAGATGTGTGTGTTTTTTTAACAGACTGTAATGGCAGCTTTTTGGATGTTACCACATCACAGCAATGGCATTGTTCTGAAGCGCGCTGCAGTGATTGATGGTGTGCTTCCCTTTGTATCAGATGTGGAGGACAGCAATTTCATCAACTTAGCTGCCAAATCACATTTAAAATGCATAACAGCTGGGGAGTTCTTTTCACTTCTTTTTACGAATGTCACAATTAGTACACCCTGCATCTTGTTCTTTATATGCAACTCTCTTTGACTACGAAAGTACTTAACCTTGGAGTTCCCAATCCTTTCGCTTAGTGCCCCTGCAGCTGGCACAGCATCCTGGAAGATGGTAGACAGAGCGATTGGCAGGGAAACTAATTAAGAGCTAGGAGTTCACAGTTTTGTTGGCAAGAAGCTGCCTAACTCTAACTCTGTGTGGAGTGGCTGTCTAGCTCTGGTTTGCGCTATGAGTGTAAATCACTTTCACCAGCAGTCACAGTAAAATGAAGTTCAGAGTAAAAAAGATTAGACTGGAGCTGTTAATACAGTAGTAATTTTTTTACTTCCATTCTCAGATCTCCCATTCGGTTCTGCATCGAGTGCTCTGTGCAGCACAATAATGTGTCCTCTGTCTTAATTTGAATATCTAACAGGCAGGCCCCAATACACATTTTTCTAATTAAAAAAGAAAACCTTTGCTTGAATTACTGAGACAAGCGCCCATTTAGAATATGCAAATGAGATCATTTAAATTGCTATTGTCACCGCAGACGGCTAACCTTTATACATCTGGGTTATTATTTGTTCTTTTTACAGTTTGATCTTTTTTTCATAAGGTGCCTGTGTGTGTGTGTGTGTGTGAGTGAGTCTGGGCAGGGGTGGAATTCTATAATTGATAACTGTGATTTGCAGTCAAATGCTATCAAACTCATTTCAGTGGAAGTGGCCTTGTCAATAAGCTGCAGTGTCGACCTCTACTGGAGAGCTGAATTTATTTGTTTTCCTTTACAAATTCAGTAATGATAAACGAGAGCCACTTCCATTCAAAGAGATTCATTGAGAGCTACTTTAGCACAAATAAGGACCTGCAATTGTTAACAGGCTGTTAAATGGACAATATTACTTTCAACAAAGTACCAGCAATCAAATTGTTTGTCCACTGACATCCCTTTGGGTAGAGAACTGAAAGATTCCTCACCAGTCTAGTATACTACATACATTTTCATAGTGTCGTATCTACCACAAGCAATACTTTAAAGCCAAGACAGCAAAGTAGCAGGGATTACAGACTGTAACCCCTGTGACTGAAAGGATTGAATATACAGCTGGTGTCCTGTGTTCCTGCGCACCACAAAGGGGCATTTGATTCAACCACAGCTGTTTTTTCTTGGTTGTCATTCACTCTTCCTAACTAACTCTTGTTTTGCTTCCTTCCTTCTTTGTTCCCACCCTTCCTCTTCCTCTCCCTCCAGCTCTAATTGGTTGAAGCCGTGCTGTGGGAGACGAGCTGCGATCTGGCAGGTGTTCCTGCTCAGTGCTGCACTCAACTGTTTCTTGGTGGCTTGTGTGGTGCTGGTGGTGGTTCTCCTGGCTCTGGAACTTCTCATAGACACCAAGCTGCTGCAGTGTGAGTGCAGGCTCCCCAGGGAGCTGCATGGAGGGATTTGCCTCTGTAGTGTCTTATGTGATACAGTTTGAGATACTAGGCCCTGTTCCCAAAGTGTTAACAAAGGATAAAGTTTGATGTTCGTTAAGTTAAAGGTTTCTTAATAGGGCAAATCACAACCAATGGTAGAAATAAACAAAAAGAACATAGGTGTCACGGCAATCTAATCGGTCAGACACTGCAAACAGAAACAAAGAGGAAGACCCTCTCCTTAGCATTCTCCTTCCCAGCAAATAACATTATTTCAAAACTGCAAGTGAGCTGCGTCTGCTACACTTCTTCAGTCTTCTATGGTTGTTCAAATATAGTTGATTTTATTTCTGTATGCTCACAAGGCAGAGGAGGGCAGGGGCAAACGCAAATGTATAGAGAGACTGGAAGATTATGGGTTGAATAAATGGAGAGACACGGACTGAATTTGTAGATAATGACTAGATGGAGACAGCTAGAGATCAATGAACTGATAGACAGGTGAGTTGATAGGAAATAAAAGATAGAGAGGGCATGGATTCAGAACTCCGTAGATACAGAATCATATCATAATGGAGAGAAATTACTGGGGTAGATGGGTGGGGAGAAATACAGAACATTAATTATAGAAAATGAAAGTGCAACATAAAGTTGATTTAAGTGAAAATAACAGTCTGTAATAGATGCTGGGCACTTATAGCTCCAGGGGTGTTGAGTTAGGCGTGGGAAGGATCATTGTTCAGACACTGAAACAATATTTACAGTTGATTGATTTTCTGATTGACTTGTATTTCTCAATTCTGTTTCCCACTCTGCAGTTACCAGTGCATTCCAGTTTGCAGGTATCATCCACTGGATCAGCCTTGTGATTCTGTCTGTGTTCTTCACAGAGGTAAGCACACGACTCAGATCCCAGCACTCACTGTATCTGCAGCAGGTTTGTGCAGGTTACTGCTGCCCTCTCACTAGAAATATACCAACATTGAGTATGCTTGTTGGCTCTGTTTAAAGCATTTTACCAACTTTTTTTGTTTAAAAAAAAGGTTTTCTTTGTAAATATTCAGGACAGCCATATGACATTCTGATTAAAAATCATTCCATTCACATCCAATGGTGTTGAATATTCCTTATGTTTACATGAAGACTTAAGTTCATCAGCCACTTGATTCCATGCCAGTCAGTCAAAGCAGCCTCGGCTATTTCAAACAAATAATTATCAGAACAACATGCATGCAGCCGGAGGGGTTTGGGTAATTGAGTGCTGTGTATTCTGAATATTTGTCCTGAGGAAAAGGTTGCTGAAGCCAAACGAAAGTCTTGCACATGCACAAAGCAAAGCAAAAATGAGTTGCTGAGAATGTGCTAAATGGCTGATTCTGCAGCAATAAGAAATCAAAACCAGCAGCACAGTTCGACGTAGGTATAATTGCTGCTGAACACTTGTGTGAATATCTCCTAAACGGTGGCAATGCATCTCTTCAGGTTATGCTACAGTACAAGTACAGGTCCTTATTTTCCGTTTGACCTTGAAGCTCTGCTCCTGTTCTGCTGTTGCTGCAGTTCTCTGCGAGGAGAAAGGGTGGGAGGGGGGTTGGGGGGGGGGAAGACAATAGCTGTATTTACATCGTGAGCTCCTGCGGATTTCTATATGACTGGAGATGAAATCGTAAGTAACTCCGGACGCAGGCTACAACGTGCAAATCTGACAATCCCCTCAGAGCTGCTAAAATGTTTGTACTCATGCAAGGTGTGAATGCGATGTCAGTAATCTAGATTTTCACATCATAGAAGAGGTAAGAAGGTATTAGTGTGCAGAGCCATGAACCTTTGGATCAATGCATAAACAACAGCGGGTGTACTGGAAAATGCTTCGCTGTAGCGCTTCTTGTGGTGTTGTGCATTCCCTCCCGCACGCTCTTAACAGCCTGAATCGATTCCAGGTTCTGACCCATAGTGACTAACCCCTGAACAGGAACAAAAAGTTCCAAATTGTTTTCTGCAAACCCCGGGCATACTGTGATTCAAGATGTTCATGGTTTATAAAAAACAAAACAGAGGGAATGTGCCTTTTTTTTTCTTTAAAGCAGCATTTGAGTTTACTGTTTATTTTTTCTTTATACCTTTGCTTCACCAAATATTGTTACACACACTATTTACTTTCAGTATAGCAGAGCAATAGAGAACAACTGCTGTTTTTAAACTGCATAAATAAAAAATAAAAGACATCAGTAGGTGTAGAATTCACTGCTGTGTGGTTTTCTATTTGTGTACTATGTGGAGCTCAAATTTAATTTTGTTGTGTCGCTGTCAAATCCCCTTCAGAACAACGTGATAATGACAGGCACTCGGCACAGCACAGGGCTAGGGAAACATACATCAGCTGGCTGGTTTGAAGGTATCTAAAAATCCTTAGTAAGTGTTTCAGATTGAAATCAGATTGGCCTCGTGGGATATGCGGAAGTCCTGGTTTGTACAAAGTCATCCCATTGAATGTATACAATGACATGGCTTAAGTCACACCTCCACGTGGAAGAGAAATGTACTCAAATATATATTGAAAGATGTTAATTCTATACTATGTAATTCTGAAATATGTTTTCTAGTAGCAAAGGGTTCAAAGCTGTCTACTCCAAATTATCATTAGCAACACACAAATGAGTGGATTTTTGTATATATATAATATACAATATAACCAAACCAGAAATGAATAACGTGGACTATTTAAGGTCTGATATGTTCTTTCTTGAAGTTGTTTTGTATTTGTTTTGATGATTTGTAGTAGGGAGCTTAGAGTAAGAAGCGGGATTCCAAAAAATATAGTGTTATACGTCACCACAGTTTAAATAATGTACCTGTATTTTTTCTTTTTATTGTTATCATCCTAACAACTTTTTACACTTATAACTTTAAAGCCTGTTTCAAAGCTGTTTTCAAAAGGTCTGCTCTAGTGCACTGATAGTGTCACTGATAGATTATTTCCCACATTGTCAAACAGTTAATACGACAATAACGATCCATAATGTGGCAAGGAACAGAAAAAGCCACTTGTTGCCATGTGTTTTTGTTTTTTAATCGCTCCTCCTGCAGTGATTTAGAGGACTGATTTCAAACCCCAGTGCACTAGAGCGGACATTTTGCAAAGAGCTTTTTAACAGACTGTAAAGTTCTAAGTGTGAAAAATTGTCAGGACATTAACAATGAAATAAAAAATTACAGGTACACTATTTAAACAGTTGTAGCAACACATGGGGATGTGTAACACTTTATTTTTCAGAACCCCGCTACTTACTCTTTAACTTTGTCATAAAATCGAGACACTAAAGATTATTATAAAAAAAAATATATATGATCATGTTTTTCTTTTCTTTTTGCCTTTTTTTTTCTGCCGCAGACTGTCTTTAGGATTGTGGTCCTGGGTGTCTGGGATTACATAGAGAACAAAGTTGAGGTAGGTTTATAGAACATTTCATTTGTCATTCCATTAGATGGCTTGATAACAGTTGAACAGGAGGGGAACCGATCGTGTAAACTGAGGTGGATAATGAGAATCTTCTTGCAAGGTCATTGAATTTCACTGCAACTCAGGCGTTCGTGTCTTTGCTCTCCACGTCGCAGGTTCAATTTGTGTACCGGAGCTTGAAATTAACTTTGTGTGTCTGAAGCAGAGTTTGACATCGCCTAGGTGCGTGCTTGTTGCATATTAGCAACATTTTACCACCCCCTCCAACCTTCTCCCCCTGCAACTCCAGAGGCACCTCAGTCATTTTTCTTAGTCATATTTAAACCACTAAGCTCCAAACCACAGTAGTTTAGAAGCGCTTTGGAGACTTCTGAAGTTGCAGGTCATGATTCCACAATGTCGTCCACAGAGATGTCTTCAGCCAGCTCTTTGATGTAATCTTAACAGTTTCGAGAGAGGAGCCTCTAAACCGCAGTAGTTGCTGAATTAAATAAATGTATTGTCTGAAGTTCGTGCCTGCTGTTTTCCTTCCACAGGTGTTCGACGGTGCTGTAATTGTCCTCTCCTTGGCCCCAATGGTGGCCTCCACTGTAGCAAACGGACCCAGCAGCCCCTGGGACGCCATCAGCCTCATCATCATGCTGCGCATTTGGAGGGTGAAGAGGATCATTGACGGTAGGCGATGTGGGGTTCTGGTTTTAACGATCTAAACAGCATCGTCCCTGAACTGTATTAACCTAGCCGCCGTTTTCTAGAGATGAAATGACCAGTCAATAGATTATTGATCCTCATGGCTGTTCATTTTGTGAGCCTCAATTAAACATTAATAGATGAATCTCCCTGGTGTCCCCACGTGTTTATGTTACCATTTGTTTTGCCTCTTGCTTTTGAACAATACAGTTTATTGCTGATATTGCACTGCTAGTGTTTTCCTCTTTAATTTAACAGAAATATAATATAGTGGGAATGAGGTCTGCGAAAGAACAGGTTTAGTGGCGGTATTAACCTGTAACTGCTATCCACCAAAAAAAGGTTCAATTAAGTACTATTCATGAGTCCACTGGACCCAAATACCAACCTGTGCAGAAACTCATAGTAGCCAGCCCAGCAAAAATGCCACCATACAGCTGAAGAGTGGTGGGCATTTAACAAGTGCTCTGGGTTCAGAAGACCATGAATAGTAGTTACGGGTTAAGATCTGCCATTGTTTAGAGATCATTAAAATAGAGCTCAATTGTCCTGGCTGTGCGGAGTCTCCGGGATTCCCAAAGGAGCGTTGCATTGGCTCTGCCGCTTCCGTGGGGAAGGGAGGCAAAATGGGCAGATATTGTTTCTCCTCATCGCAATGAACCCTGCTGGCCAGGCTCCCAGTGAGCTCAGAGCGGACACCAGAGGCTGGTAGCTCACTCATATCCGCTCTCAAGTTCCTGGGTGCAAAAGAGAAACTGGCCTGGTTGTGGGATTGGAGGATGCAAACTGAACCTTCAGCTCAGTGAGGAGAAAAAAGAATGGGACATTCCAAATCGGGTAGAAAATTGGAGGCAAAATAATTGAGCACACTAAATAAAATAAAAATAATAGACCTTAATGTATTTATGCCAGGTGCTGATGTATGACTTGTAATAGTAGTCTGATGACCTCATTTTTATTAAAACAGTTTTGTCAGCTTCTCATTTTTGATGCATGTGTGGTTACTGGTGTGTGGCTTATGTTTTTGTTGGAGCCCAGTGAAACTGCAGTCTTTTTAAGCCGAGGGGTTATCATAAGCTACCGCGGTGTCAGTCGTAGTGTTGCATTTATTTATCCTCCTAATATGGAACACTTTATAGTGCTGGGGCCAGCAAGCTGACTCCAATCTCATAATCACTGTCAATTGATGTGAAGTGTTCTCTCTGATCCAAAAAGCCTTTTATTTTTCTAATGAATGCAGCACTGCGAGATTCAGAGTAACCACACTACTACACTGCATTGGTATCTGTATGCAACACAGCACACTTACAAGTACAATATAATACAAGTTCTAAAAATCCCATTCCTTAGATTAGCATGCCTGGTATTACACTGCCTGGTCAGGTTACTGGGGCATGTCTACACGATTGGATATGGCATCTTCCTGCTTCGGGGGGCAAGTCCTCCTGGTATACCCTGGGTACTTTGATTGCTTTGGAAGGCATGAGGAATGCTGTCATTTATTTAAGCATATTTGCTGATCATGTTCCCCCAACACTAATGCACTTGTGCTCTGAGGGGATTGGGTACTCCCACTGTGCTGGAATTGTGTACACATGGTTTGAGGTGCAGGATAGTGACAGCGGTTCCATGACCACCACAATCCAATTGAGCACATTTGGGATGAACTTGAACAATGTATTTATCATCGTGATCTTCTGTTTACTGAACCTTTCTGCTCCAATTGCGTGAATAATAGGGGAATGGATTGGAGACACCTTCCAGCAGCTTGTGGAGTCTGTTCTACATTGTGTCTAGGCTGTGCTCAGGGTTACAGTGGTTTAATGTGATATTTGGTACAGGTCTTGATGAAGTGGTCAGACAGTATGGGCCTTTTCACATGCGGTTTGCTTCTAAACGAATCAAACTGATTTCACATAGAAACTAACTCTAAAGAAAAAGGACTCTATTCCCTTTTCACATGTGCACCTCAGTGCAAAAGAACTCGGTTCACTTGAAAAGGACTTGTTCTTTTTTCCGGATCACTTCGACGTTTTTCTGAACTGACTGTGCTTTCACAATGCGCTGAAACAAATAAACCAAACGCAGTCCTTTTACCCAAACGGACTGAGACCACTTCTTGAGAAGGACTCGTATACGGACTGAGACTACCTCTTGAGGAGGGCTCGTATTGACAAATCAGTCTTTCAAGTGTAATTCTCCAATTCTCCAGTTATAACAAGATGTATTTATTTCTCATTATGATTTCAGTATTGACTTACACTCATGGTAAATTCTCACATTTAATAAGGGACAGCTATAAATGCATATTGATTATTTCCCTACACCCATGAGTAATGTCTTATGTCTAATTAATAAACTCAAAGTTCTCTTAGCTATGATGAACACATACATTATTGATTTCTAGAGGATAATTTAACCGATACAATAATGCGCATACAATCAAGGTAGCTTCTACTGGGTCACACTAGCCAAGGTACAATCCTGGGTTTGATACTGCTGAAAATAACTTTTAAAAGCTTCTTTTAGTGCTGCTACATCCTTTAAACATGTACCTAGCTTTACCAGTTTCCCCCTGCATTACCCATTGTTATGCTCTGCCTTTACCATAGTTCACCATGTTTTCTAAATATATGCTTCACCAGACTTCTCTGGGCTTTACATTGCTTATCTATGCTTTCACTTTGCTTTGTTACACCTTGTTATGTTTTTTAGAGAAGCGATATGCTGTTGTCATGCCAAGTGATCTGCCTGGGTGCCAACTAACCTAACAGTGCCCTCTATTCTCTTACTGTTGGTTTAATGCATCTGAGTAATTGGAACTCCAGAAACAATATGTGTTAGTTGGAATGATGCTTGGTAAGACTGCAAGTCCAACCAAAGCAATTGGAGGCCTGCTGCAGTTTCAATTACAAAGCACTCCTCAAACTTCTTTTGTTTTGAGGGGTGGTTTCTGCTGACGAAGTTGTTCATCTTACAATTCTTCATAGAAAGAAAGAAATGTGTGCATACTATTCGGATTCTGTTTTGCAGAAGAATGTGTTACAGCTGCCGTAGTCTTCTTGTTGTGTAGATGTGCATGCTGGATACACAATAACTGTCTTGTCATTATGAAGGCTTTTTATCTACATATTTATTTTTCTGATTTTACAATTTAGTGTTCTCTATTCCAATTCTAATTCCAATTACTATTCTATTGTAATACACGAATTCAGCTGCAACTGGAATAAGGAATGGATTTTATTGATGGATCTCACTGTAAATCAGAATAAAAGCATTGTACATGAAATAACACAGACTTGTAGGGACGTTCAGTAAAGATGTGAATCCGATACGCTCTGCACTGAAGCGTAAGAAGATTGAGGGGAAATCCCTGCTTGTTGAAGAAAGGTAGGGTCTGCTGCTCAGAACCCTTTCGATATACTGCTAGTCTCCGCTGTCGAGGGAAAATGAAGTGTTGTTACTCATCAAGATGAAAGCATCTGAAGTCAGCCATGGTGTGAATTACAAGTCTGGCTGAGCTCTGCCAGCAGCTGTCACCACTGCTGAAGTGTGTATAAAAATGCATCCCACAGCTACTTAAGTTGACATTGACAAATGCACTTGCCATTCTCATAATTATGATGCGCAGATTGTGCCTAAAACTATCCTCCGCTGTGCCCCCTTGTGGCGTGATTATTCAGCAGTATCTCCCCTTTTTAGTGACAGGCTCTATAATTAAAAGTTGTGAGATATTGTGAGATGTGAATATCTCAGAGCAAGCCTGCAGCCACTTGGCTTTGCTCTGTGTGTGTCTGTGTGATTATTTATATATAATATCATTTCTTTTGTGATAAAGGTCGCGTGTGAGCTGAAAATTTTATTTTATTTTTTATAATGGAAAAGGAACCCACGGTACATTGTGCCCCATATGACTGCCCACTGAGATTAGATGTTATTATAGTTTATCTCGAATACACCTTGTGCATGGAATTTGTATATTAACTGCAAAAGGAGATAAGATGGAATGCGAGTTTAATAATGCATAGCAGTATTTTTCAATTCACTGAATAGAGGTTGTACTGAATGCAAAATACACTGAAGGGTAGGGGAAAAAAATTCTAATATAAAGTAAGTTAGAGTAAATTCTACGAAATATGTCAGACATTGCAATGGGAATTCCGTTTAAATGAAATTCTTCCTATATTACTGTGCAGAAGAGTCCAGAAGTGCTGTTTCATATGAAATGCAACAGTAGTCTGAGAAATAAGACACTATCTTACTACGTTCAGTTAAAAGCAATAAGGGAGTTATTAATAGGGTGGAGTAACTTGGAGAAGGGGTTATTTCATCAAGTTTTAAAGGTCAGTTTCATGGATCAGCTAAGGACAATATCTTCCATGAAATATTGTCTATGATGTGCTGCTGTTGTAAGATATAGCATTGCACAACTCTCTCTGTGTGATATGCTGCAGGAGTGTGTAGTTCATTGAAAAACATGCAGCAAGAACAAATTTGAAGAACTTCATGTTGTGAAACACGGGATGGCATGGCAGAAAAACCATACGTCGTTAGAGTAGAAAAAACAAATTCGATTTCCCATAAAACATTAACTCGCACTGACCCTTTATCAATTGCCTTTATCACCATATGCTGGTGTGTGTGTGTGTGTGTGGAGCTAAATGTGTAAGTGCAATGTACAAGGAGGTATGCCTTCAGTATCTGAATAAACGACAAGGCCTGCAGAGTCCCTGGCCTCCAGTTTGGAAACAGCTGACATAAGGGACTGACTGTATGCTGCTGATAGTTCAGTGTGAGCTGGATTGTCCAGTCCCGATCCTGGAGGGCTATTCCACTCCAGGTTTAACAGCTAAAATGATATAATGAACTACTTCAAAGTCTTAACGGAGGTTCAATTGGTTCATTTAAACCATTTATAACAGGGTTGGAACAAAGATCAGAAGTGGAAGAGCCAACTTTGGCCACTCCTGTTACAGCGATCTGAACATGCTTTATTTGTTTGTATTTTTGTACAATTTTTTTTCCCCCTAACAGCAGGTAATATTTCCCGATATGTGTTTAAATTGGTTAACCTAAAAAAACTAGACATAGAAACTGTAATAAAATAATCATAATAATGCCAGTGCCACTATATATATTGTATTGTGCAGAGCACATGAGGTGATTGGTGTGTTTGGTTTCTTGCAGCGTACGTGGTGCCAGTGAAGGTGGAGATGGAGATGGTTATGGAGCAGTATGAGAAAGCCAAGGCAGTGCGGGAGGAGCAGCTGGAGAGGCTCACTCAGATCTGCCAGGAGCAAGCGGTGAGGCACCCCTCCTCACACGACTCAGAGAGCTGAAATTGGGTGGGAGAGCACACTGGAGTCAGGGGCCTATTGCAAAGGTTATGTTTTCCGCGCAAACACAGTTTTTCATCCATCCACTAAATACGCAACACAAAAATAAGCACAGTGCACAGCCTGCAACCTGGTCTCTCTGATGCATATTGGTTGTTTTGTTAAACAGGTTTTTAATACCCTTTCTACTATACATTGCTGGAGAGTTTCCATGTGTTGCGTGAAGGCTGTGTGCGCACATCTCTTTATTATAGTATTGCTAGACAAAAAAAGAGTAGATTTATTATTATATTCATTTCATGCCATGCTGCCACAGACATGAAGCATTGAAGGATGGCATATGGTGAAACCCCTGGTGTCCTGGGTTTGACATCTCAATCTGAGCGGTAGGACTTTCTAATTAAGACTGACAGTGTGCTAATAAGCTGTCTCTACTGATGCTCTGTTCTTGATAAGCACCTAAACAGACTGCATGGGGGAACTCAGCTGGGCAAATATGCTCCGTCTCATTGCCTTATGATGCTGTAGCGACAAACCATTGCACTTGGAGAGACTGTGGTGTGTAAAGTGAGCAAAACTCTAAGGGCTATAGTAGACTGCACCGCTATTGTATAGTCGCATTGTATCTACAGTTTGGCAGTCGTTGAAGTACACTGTGATTGCACTTTGAGATCACTATAGTAAAATGAAATCTGTACTAATGTACTATTGCTGCAGTTGCTATGTATAGAGCTTGTGGCATGGATGCAGATGTGCTCTGTTAGAGCTCTTGATGTGTTCTACAGCACTGTGTTCCACACCAGTGGCAGGTGATGCATTGTTAGTGGTGCTTGCACAGCCCTATCCTAGACCAGGCTGCTTGGGATCAGTTTAGCCTGTCCTTGGGATCTCAGCCAGTCCAAACAGGAATATCCATGATCCGCTGGGGAAGGAGATTGCCAAACGCATTCATGAAGCAGAATGGCTTCCTCCATCAGCCAGAGCTAAGATCTTCAAGGCTTATAGGAAGCCTCATGTGCAGTGCCATCATCCGCTGTGGGGTGGAGCAGATGCTGCAGTTAAACATTTATAAGATCCTCTCTGGCCAGTCCTCCTCAGTGGATTACACTCCCACTCTCCCTCGTCCTCCCCCGGCTGCATGTCTGCTGCCTCAGCCAGACACGCTCTCGCCCTGTCCCCTCTCTGCCTGACCCCTGATCCCCCATGTTTAAAACCTCCTGATCTTCAATGCATTCTCTCAATCAGCACCTCGTCACCTGCTTGGTTTGTTTTCTTTATCCAATTTTCTCATGCATCTCCTACGGGTTCGGTCCAAGTGCACTGTAGCTGCGAACATTTTTTTTTAAAAGAAAATAAGAAAAAAAATAAAGAGTAACATGAATTCTTAGTTGTAAACCTAATGCTTCAAAATGATTTAACATTAGACAATATAAATTATAAAGACCCCTGTTCCAACAGCTATCTATTCATTTTCAGAATATGTAGTGCACTGTGAAAAAGGGGGGATTTACCAGTAAACAGAGGTATTGGAACAGCTGCAATCTTACAGTGCCCCACCAGAGGGCAGCAGAACTTCACACAATTGGGGTGCTTGTTTTGCTGCTGTGGAACGTGGGCTCAGCAGAACAAATCAGTCCTTTCAGTTTTTCACTTTACTGGACATCAACAGCACTACCACAGAAAGAGTGTGGATACTCAGTTCTATACAGAATCAGCCCATATATGACAATCCTGACACTACAAGACTGGAATCATACAATCATTCTCTATGACAATAAAATCAATGCATTTCATTTTAATATTGCACTTTGTTCTTATGGTGCAGTGCAGCCTGTGGAATATAGTCTGGTTTACCAGCGCAGGCACAGCTGTTACAATCCTCTCACTTACCCATCACTGGTTCATTGTTTAATTATCAAGTTACTGAAATGATTGAAACCCGGTCCTCTGAAATCAAGTGAAAAGCTAACGGTACTCAATGTTACCACTTCAGTCATTACTGCCAATACAGAACAAGACTTTGGGAATCGTTAATAAAAGGCTCATAAAAGTGTCATGCAAATTGTCGTATCGCTAAATAGACTGGGGGGAATGTTTATTGACATTCTCCAGGTTATTGGCTTAAGGGCATAATGTTAAGTTCAGTAGTAATTTGATAATGTGCATGGATTGATGGGACAAAGGAAACTAATAATGAAATTGATGCTGTTGTCACCTTTTGAGTGAATGCCCTCCATACGAAACACCTTCCATTCAAGGACAATTGAACTGTAATTACAGAGAAACTTACGAATTACGAAACTCCGAGATCCACATTCAGAAACAACACTGGAGTGTTTGTGTTCACTTGGATGTGCTCACTCTGGGAAAAGCCATTGACTTGGCACACTTAAGTCAAGTGAGCACTTAAGTGTTGTTTCTGAATATAGCCATTAGACTAACATGTTGTATGAAGTTATTCATGCGTCTATGAAGTTTCAAGTTCAGACTACGTGATATCGGGTAACAGGGTTAGCAGATCTGAAGGTGAACAGCAGCCATTCTGCCATTTGAAAAAGATCCCATTAAATGAACATACACAAGAGTATGCTGAATCTCAAGCTACTTCTAAAGATTTGATAAATCCAGTGTTTCTTTGTTGCTGTGCCTGTCAGACATGAATCATTGTTTGATTTAATAGAATCCATTTTGTGGATAACAAAGAAAGACAGAACAGTGTAGGATAAGCATAACTATTTGACAGGAAGCCTTGTTTTCTCCAAGTAAAATGGTTTAGCAAACCACAAAGGACGTAGAATTGTGGGGTTTTGAACCAGGAGCTAGAGACTTTGTTTTGAAAATACCTAACCTAACCGGCTTCAGAGTGAGTCTTGTATTTCTGTGTTTCCAGTTTGAAATCAGGCAGCTCCGGGCACACTTGGGCCAGCAGGACCTGGACCTGGCGGTGGAGCGGGAGGCCGCGATGCAGATCCACCACGCGTGGAACAAGCAGAGCAGCCAGTTCAAGGTACTGGACGGGCTGGCCATGGGAGAGTCGGACGACGAGGGGGCGAGGAATATCCGAGAGGCTCGGCAGACACAAGGTACATCAAAGATATTCTTTTAAAATGGCTTTGGCACGGTTTGGAAACCTGTCGTAAACCTATCCAAGGAGCTTCAGTTGGTTGCCTGGTGTGTTTTAAGTGGTATTGGGGCAAATAGATATTTATTCTATTCCAGGGGTGTCCAATCACAATCCTGGAGGGCTAGTCCACTCCAGGTTTTACAGGTAAAATTATACAATGAACTACTTCAGGATCAGGATGGGGGTTTAATTGGTTAAATAAAATCATTTTTGAACAGGGTTGGAACAAAGACCAGGAATGGAAAGGCCAACTTTGGCCATCCCTGAAAATAATGTTAATGTTCATTATTAATCAGTCCAGAATAAAATCGGAATATATGTTTGTAATCTATATTGAGGAATATCAAGGGGTTAAATAGCGCCTCACTCTACATGCAGGTCAGTACATGCCATTAGAGTTTTAATAATTACAAAGCTTTTAATCCAAATGTCAGTGCAGTCTCAATTCTTTGAGTTAAAGCCTAATTTGCATCCTAGTTTTGGTTAAATATTTATTAACTCTAAATCAGGGACTGTTTTTTTCTCAGCATCCTGTCTGTTGAGTTTCCTGTTGACAAGCTGTTGAGAAGCAGGTCCAATAATTAATAATGTTACAGAGAGGAGAGGAGAGGGGAGGGGAGAAGGGGAGGGGAGGAGGGGGGGGGGGGAGAGAGAGGGGGGGGGAGAGGGAGAGGGAGAGAGAGAGGGAAGGAGGGGTTGAAAAATGAACACTTCCTATTCCTACTCTGTTGTATCCCAATAAAAGGGAAGTCTGTCTGCATACTGAAATATCTCAACTTTTACAGTACATTACCTTTACATTTAAACTGATTTTTTTTTAAATGTAAAAAACCCAAACTGCCTACAACACCAGCAATGTTTCAACGGTTGTCTGAATGTAGGGGTTGACTGTTAAAGCTTATCACAAATGTTGTTAAACATAGAGGTTAAATAAAAATAATCCAAATACTGCAAAAGAAATGTCAACTGAGAGTCTTGGGTGACATGTATACAGTAAATGACACATGACTGAAATGCACAGCGTTTTAGCATGAGATATTTGAAATGCCAGTGCAATATATTCCTAATCTGGCAGAGTTGCCCTGACCAGCATCGACGCCTTAAAACCCAAGCATTAGCACACAACACACCTCTCATTGCAGCCATTTAAAGATCAATAGTAGACAAAAAAAGCTTTTAAGAAACCAGGAAAACAAGCATGTTCCCTTTACCACGTCAGGTTAGATTGCTATCTCGGCAGTGCAGCTGTTTCAGGTAGAGAGTGCTTGGTGGTTTGGGTCTTGTTGTGTGGAGAAAGTGGTCTGCACAAAACATCTGTTCCTTTCACCTGCAAACCACAGTGTGCTGTGAAAAGGCAGGACTGAAGCCACAGAGCCCCAGTGGGGATTATGGGGAAATCCGGCTCGCAGGGACAAGAGTGGCTTTTCCAAACACAATATCAAAAAGAGCACTTCAGATAGTGGCGAATCTGTGAAGGGAATAACACATGGCAGACACACTCAAGATACATTGTTAGAGCACTGGGATTTAGATGGGGGCTAGTACGGGGTCCAGCCTGGGGGAGAGTCACCTTTGTGTCATTTATCCTTATTAAAATCCATTTATAAGGGAGGGATCCTAAAGTTAAACATGTAAACACTAGGTGTGTTGGGATTGTTGTCTTTCAATTATAATTCAGCATAATTATAATAACACCTACATAGGGTTTAAGTGAACAGTGGGAGGATTGATCCAAGTCAAGTAATCAAGCAGTTCAGCTAATACCTTCTTCACTTTCTCCAAGATTTCAGTGATACGCGTCGTGCCATACAAGATTCCCCCATGAAAATTCCTTTCTGACAATGCAATGTATACATCAGTTATATTTTACCCTGACTTTTTGAAGTGACCAAGGCAAGATATGCTGTTCATGCTTACATTGGAAAACACAGTAAAACAAAATGGACTACTTGAAGCATCAACATTTTTATTTAAAAGGATTATAGTTAATGCTATAATTCAATAAATTGTACTAGTTGTGTACAATAGATCTCGAAAGTACAGTTGAAAATACATTTAAAACAAAATGTTGGCTGTAAAATGTGCGTCTTTCAAAAGTACACTGAGACATACATAAACTACGAACCCTTTTAAAAACTGCTGGGTTACTTTAAAGGAAATCAAGCTGTATACAGTATAAGTACATCATTCATAATCACATAAAAACCATGAGATTAACCTAACTGACCTACTGTAGAGAAGCCTTTCAGACCTCAAAATGTGTTTTTTCACCTCATAAGTTATTCATGATTGTCTGATCATCTTGTTTGCTTGTTTTATTGTAACATTGGCCCCATGGCTGCAGACAGTGTGCCTCTTTAAACAAGATCTATCCTCTATGAATATTTTAAACAAAGAAGTAAACTAACCATCATGTCTTTTTCTGATCCTGTGAGAATTAACATGAGTATTCTAGATTCTAAAACCTGCACTTACTTTCTCTTCTATGGATCTGAACTTTGTGGTATTGCTTTGAGGAGCTGAACAGCATACAGTTCCTGTGTAAAAGTATATAGAAAAACTTTACGAGTATTTTCTTGTGACCAGATGTCCCGGTTGGACCAAGACTGCCCTGGTGTCCAGACATCTTTCCCAAAAACTTAAAGTCCCGGTTTGCAAGATTGCATTCCCGGTGCTTGATAGCACTCATTTAGTTAATTAGGTAAATAATCACCAATCATAATTAAACATGATTCCAGAGTAATACACATGGTTGTGACATGTTGTTAAAAGTGGCGCTTTGAAAGGGTGCAGTCAGAGGTTGTTGTTACTTGTTAATGTAAAAAAGTGATAAAAAGTAAATATTCAAACAAGTGTAAAAAAAAACATTGTATAGTTCACCCTAGATCGACTTCTACAGCTAATTGTGAGACTTACAGTGCATGCACTTGTACTCAGAAATGCTGGATAACACACATGGGTTTGTAGGTGCATTGGTGAAGGTAGTATTTCAACAGTTTTATTTGAAGTACAGAGTATTGTTTTCAGTATATTCATACCTGTAATCACAGTGGTGTTTTCTGTCTCTTTTTCCTTTAGTCACTTGAATTGAAAGTGAACCAAGCACTGCTTTAAACATTTGCAAGCTGTGCTGAGCCATTTCACGGGCCTATATTATGTAGTTAGAACAGGACTATCTTTCTGCATGCATGACCCTTATGGGCTATGTCATACAGTATCCAAAGAGAGGTATCCTAAGCTATCAAGATCAAAGTCAAGTATGTCAATATCGCCTTCATGCACAGAAGCTTGTGGAAATGAGCACAAACTACTGCCTGAGGGCACAGCTAATGCAAATTAGTTCATATATCCGATGCAAAAATAAGGACGTGTGCAAACATTTTCCTCTACCTCTGTAGAAGGAAAACATCAGGCAGTAACTTTCAATTATACTATAGGAACAATATATAGGCATACTTAATGTTACAGAGATAAAATAAAAGTACAACACAAATCTGTAAAAATAGGAAGGAGACACATTGGTGCAGAAGACTCCTCTTTTTTGCATTTTATGAACAGAAAATAAAGAGTTCCCAGACTTTTCCCTTGTGACAAGAGGAACACAGTACAGTCAGTTGGAGTGACGGTGCAGCTACAGTCTAGCTTCTCTCTCACGGAGCTGTTTTAACAATTATATAGCAGATACTTTAATGTTGAAGTGTATTCTGTAATTCACTTACCTAACACACACGTGTGTGCTTTATTTCAGAGCCTGTTGTCCGAGATGACATGAACAACTATATCAGCCAGTATTACAGTGAAGCGAGCAGTGGTAGGTGCACAGAAATAGAAATTGAAAAAATAATGCATGTAATTATGTATTAAACCATTATCTATATTTTTACAGCAACGTCTGCCCTATTCACAGTCAATACAGTTTGATATTAATTGAACTTGTATAAGCTTCTTTAACTAGAGTCTAAGGTGGTTTTATGAACTTCAAACCTTATATTTTGCATAAACTCACAAGTTCAAGCATGGTGAAAAGGGCCCTGAAGTTCATAAACGCTTTTCAAGTGAATAGCAGATCTGGCTTGATCAGCATGTTGTGTAATTAGCAAAAACAAGACCAATGTCAGCGCTCGCCATTAGAAGTTTAGAAGTTTTCATTTTTTTAAATTTAGATTTCTTGTTTCAGCATTTTGATGTTTTGTCCCCCATCCCTCCCCCTCCTCCCTCCTCTCACGCACCAGAGGTGGGAGTTCCAGAAGCTGGCACGCGTGTCATCACCACGACGGCTATCGACGTGCACCTCCCCAGCAACCCCCACTACATCTCCTCGGATCTGCTGACGGTAGAGGCCCCCGGAAAGCTGCAGCGCACAGGGAGCTCTGTCAGCGACACCTCGGGGACTGTCTCCCGCTCCACAGACAGCTCCACCACCAGGAACCAGAGCGGGAGCAGCCAGACGCTCGGCTCCTCCACAGACTGCAGCACAACCCGGGAGGGCTCCTCAGACTGCTGCCCAGCGGAGCAGTCACGGGGCCACTATCAACACCAGGAGGACCTGGGCCCGGCTGGACAGAGGGACGCCAGCGCCGTGGTCCAGGAGCTCCTGTCCTCCCTCACTGAGGACTCCTGTCTGACGCAGAAGAGGCTGGACCCAGTTAACCTTAAGCTACCTAGCCCTGCGGGGTCAAACAAAACAAGCCCAGAGCTGGAGCACAGAATGAATATTTACAACAAGAGGAACCAGGAGAGCCTCAATTTATGCCAGACTAAACCACTCATTCATTTCCACGGGAACGAGCCCAACCTGGAGGAGAAGTACAGGTTTCTGGAGTCGGCTGGTGGTTCTGAGCCGGCCGCCGAACACATAGTGAGCGGGTAGCGTTGCCAACGGCAGCACTAGCAGCAGCCTTTTTGAGCCAGCAATGACAAATTCCTCATGCCTCAAAGAAAGCTTTTTGTGGCCTCGCTCTTGTTGAGCTCCCTCCCTATCGAAGCACTTTAGAAGTGTGGTCAAGACTAACACACAGATGCATTAGGAGAGCATTGTGGAGGGAGAGTTTAAGAGCCAGCGTTGAACAATCATCAGGAATTTTCACTTAAAAGGTTCCATAAAAAAAATATATAAAACCAGCAAGGGACCGTGCTCAAGCTTTTATGAAACAACAGTATTGTTTTTTAAAACATCTGTAAAACAATCTTTGATCAGGCTACACCAGGGTACATTTGATTGGATGAGTTGTATTGACAGCAAATTTCTTACCTTAACCTTTCTACATTACAGATGTTGAAATTTGTATTTAAATTAAAGAGAGGGGGAAAAATGTTCACGGCAGTATTTTTAAACAGATCCAGGACTTGTTTTTGGGGCACCTGGGTGTGTTGATTGGTTGGAGAATGCACTAGAATTGAAAGGAACCATATGAAATGTTTGTAGCATGAACCTATTTAAAAAAAAAAAAAAAAAACTTTTTTGAACATGTGAAAATAATCCAGTGCACTAATGTTTACAGCAGTATTTTATAACAATGAACATGGCAAATGAGATGCAGACTGCTAACAGCACTGAATTAAAGCGACGTTTGTAAAATGATGGGAATGAGAATGGCTTTATCTTGTTTATTACATTTAGCAGCACTTTCTTTTTCTTTTGTCACTGTGACTTTGGAACATCTTAAAACATCCACGCTTCCCAGAATCTGCATTGATTAAGTGTTGCAACCACCCAATTAATGAATGACAGGGTTCTCAATACCTAATGATGTTGTGTTGCTTAGATCAGTGTTTCCCAACCCTGGTCCTGGAGACCCCCTGTGTCTGCTGGTTTTCATTCCAATGGAGCTTTCAATTAATTAACTAGACCCTTCATTGAACAATCATTTACATAGTTAAGTAATTCAGAGCTCAATTGGAATGAAAAGCCGGGGGGGGGGGGGGGGGGGGGCCCTCAGGCCTGAGTTTGGAAACCACTGGCTTAGATAACTAGCTGTTTGTACAGTAGTTCCTACAATTCTTTTAGTCTCCTCAAAGACTTTTTTAAAGAGATGGTACATCTCTACAGTCCCAAAGTTTAATAGTAGTCTTTTAGAGAGGCGCTGTGCATGGGTGAAGCACACTGTCAGGAGATTGCTTTGTCAATCGACTGCAATTGATACTTTGCGATTTTAAGTTATCACCAAAATAAACACAGCAAAAAGGGCAAATTAACTTGACATTCTCGTGACTAGGGAAATAGTGACACACTTTATATTAAAAACCTATTTTAAGCATCGTTTACAAGTGTAAAGATTTACTATGCCAGTGCTAGACTCCAAATAAGGAAATGAGCGGAGTCATTAACAAATCTACATATTCACATTCTTCAAGATCCACCAAAACTGTGTTATTGATAACAAACACAAATTAAGTATACACCTAATTCATGCTAATTGGTATGTATTAATAATTAACATATCGTAAATTAACAATCACTACTAATTGTATGCTAATTAAATATGCAGCAACACTATTAATTAAAATAACTTAATTTTTAATATATATATCAATTACATCTTCATAAGAATCTAATAGAAAATGTACACAACCACCCAGGCTATTACATGCTTTATTTATTTTTTATCGCATTCTATTAAGAGTTAATGGGCGGTTATCTGCAGGACTTTTTAATTTTATTTTTTATGAGACATTAATAATGGGTGCTTCTGAACTTGAAATTAAACCAGAAAGACAATAACCACACAACAGTTATGCTGCTGGGGTTCCTTGTGAACCCCAGACCACTGTACACTGTTGAGGGGAGATGGTTTAAGGGTTTATTGGGCGAGTATTTATGCCACAACTTGATCTAACCTCAGCAACACCGATTAGCTAATAAACGTGTTACAAAACCACTGGGTTTAATATCAAACACTGGGGTCTGGGCCGGGTTTCCTTGATTTATCAAGCAGCAGATCCCCACCTGCTTCTAATTGGAGATTACCAGATTCAGCCACCAGCTGACCACTCAAAAAACTGCTCATAAACACTGCTTTAACTAACTGCATGCAACTGTTGTTGAAGACCACTTACATCTGTGAATGCATATTATTCAACAGCTACAAATAATTAAAATGATTTTAATTACAAACCACACAAATGACAGAGAACAAATATAAGGCAACATGTGCAAACGCATTCTGAGCCTTGTTTTTAAGGCTGCTATTCCCCTCCCAGGCGTACATTTGGAGAACAAACAGTTTTCCTGTTAAGTGTGGCAGGAGGTTGTTTGGTTCCTAGATTACTTCTTCTTCAGCAGCTCGGTCATTTCAGGAACAGCCTTAAAAAATAAAAATAAAGTTGGAAAAATGTTAATGTTGCTGGACTATACCATGCTGTCCAACAATTGCTCCATCCCTGCAGAATTTGTTCAGGGTGTTGCCATAATAACACATACGTATTTTAAACAGATAAATCCAGATTTTGATTCCCTCTTAATGCAAAAAATGACGCTGATCAACACACACACTTTGCAATATAATTATTCTGTAAAGAATACAAAATAAACCAACCTTTTTTTTCCCCCCTACTTGTGTTTAGGTAAGTTCCAATGCTTCATATTTTAAGCTGTTACTTGAGAAATGATCCAAGGTAAAGCGATAGCCATTGGGTCACAGCTCAGCTAGGTATTATTACCCATCACTTTTACAGTTTTACTAAAACACTCGGGCCAGTCACGCGCCACAGATCTCCTAAATAAGTAATTAGGGACAGGCAAATGAAGAAAAACATAACACACCACTCTGTCATTTACAGTAAACAAGGAACTGTGCCAAAGCCCTGGCACTCTGTCCTGTCACACCACATCTATCAGAGACCTAATCCAGCCCTAATTCATCCAGCACTGTAACTTAGAACAGCACTACAAAAATCAACTATGCATGTAAACAGTAGGTAGAA